>NW_027597643.1:37500-62500 GCF_964194155.1 Cetorhinus maximus
GTGAGTGATGGTCAGCTCTGGCTTCAGTCGGTTCGAATTCTTTGTCTAACATAGGGTGGTGAGGGTCTGGAATGTGCTGCCTGGGAGGCGGGTTAGCCTCACATCCTTTCAAAAGTACCTGGATGAGCACTGGGCACGTCCATAACATTCAAGGCGATGGGGCCGAGCGCTGGTCAACGGGGTTAGGCGGGTAGGTCAGGTGTTTCTCACATGTCGGCGCAGACTCGATGGGCCGAAGGGCCTCTTCCGCACCCTGTGTGGTCCTGTGACAGGTGGAGGCAAAGGAGAGCTCACCAGGGATGTCATGGGCAAAGGGGCAAAGGGGTGTTAATGAGAGTGGTGCTGGCTAGAGGAGGTGATAATGGCGGCATTAAGGTCAGAGAGCAGGATGTGATAATAGCAGGACAAGGGTAAGCAACCTGGAAAGAACGACATGAACAAGCGACAGACGGCCCTCGTGAGTCTGGGATGGGGGTGGGGGGGGTGGGGAAGTGGACGGTGGTGGGGGAGAAAGATTGAAAATAGGGTAAAAGGCGGGAATAAAGGTGGTAATTGCCGGGCCAGTCAAATCCCAAAGGAAAACTTGGCCAAGCTGTCACGACGATGTTAAAATTTGTATTTGTTATGAGAAGGTAGGTACACCGAAGTCAGAAGTAAAGAAAGTCCACTACCTACCACCTTAGGAGATTTAAACGCTTAAATTAAAACATTTTATTAACAAAATATAAAAAAAGAAATTTAACACAAAGATTACAGTTGCACGGTTAAACTTAGTCTTATCATAGCTCCCAAAATATTCCTACTTAACCAGACTCCCAGTTACACCCCACCTTTCAGGCAACAGTCCAAATAGATCCACAATCTACAAAAACAAAACATCCAACAATATTACCACAAGCACCCACTGTTGCTATAAGGGACATATTTCACAGCTCCTCTCTCCCTCCCCCTTGACAACGGAAGTCCAAGGCACTAAACCAAACCTTGCGCTCTGGGGTGAGCCAACACTTCACTGGGGATCCCGGAGGTAGCTTTCCCACAGGTCTGTTTCACGCAGTCCAGCTCTCAAGGTCTCACAGGACCGCACCCCATACAGATGTCCGTCTTGCTTTAAGTATATTTTCTCCCTTTTGATCTGCAAATCCCATTGTTTCACTCTGGCTTTGGGAGTGACTTTGCCCAGAATATTTTTAAAAAAATCATTCATGGCCAGCACTTTTGTGAAAAATAACTTTGCCTTATTTATTTTGCCAGTTGTAAAACATCCTATCATGTCCCCATGAAAATCAAAAACCCCTCAACTTATCGACACATGCAAATTCCATTCAGGCTATACCTGCGGGGACCTCATCTTAGCTCACCCATCTCCATTTCAAAATGCCTGCTTTTTCACCACACACACACACACACACACACACACACACACACACATCTACGCACACACAAGCCTGCTTCAGTGTCCCACAGTAATATCACGGGGAGGCAAGCGATATTTCCGTTGCAGTCTGAATAGGTTCTTGATCCATAAAACATCCAGTAATATCACCTCGAGCACCCGCTGTCGCGACGAGGGAGGCGTTTCACACCTGCTCGCGTCCTCTTGCTCCGCAATGGAATTCCAAGGTGTTTAACAAAAACCTTGCAGCCCCGGAACAAGGAAAAGGAGCTCTGGGGGTGGCTCGAATCTACTTTTGACCAGATGGCCGACCCACCGCCGAACGTTCACGCGCTCAAAGAGCTTTCGGTCTTCCCGTAAATACACTATTCCTCCGCGATCGTGAAATCCATGGTTCTAAACATTATTAGGAAGGTTCCCTTCCCGAAATATAAAACTCTTTTGGGGCTGTCATTATGGACCGAACTCGGGAGAAAAACGGACTTAATCAAAGGCTTTCTCGGGTTGTAAAACTGTTCAGTCTTCGAAAAGCTTCTCAAAGTATCTAAAAATGCAAATATATAAGCTCGCACATTTTAATTTGCAATGACTTGCATTTGCAACTTAATGCTTTGATGATTTAAACCGTGCAGTCGAACAGCCTCCCAGTTCAAGTCAGTTAGTCACACATGCACACCCACACACACAGAACGATCACGTTATTGGGCAATGTCTGAACCAAGGTGGCCGTGAGTTCAGGAGCAGAGGGACACTGGCAGAGCACACAAACTGAGCACCAACCAAAGGGGCAATCGCCAATCAACTGGCAGCACATTAGCAGCAACGGAAGGAGGTTAGAGAGATAAGGAGGGGGGAAGTGTCTAGAGGAGGACACAGAGATAGGGAGGGGTGTAGGGGCTGGAGAAGGATACAGAGATAGGGAGGGTTGTAGTGGCTGGAGGTGGTTACAGAGATAGGGAGGGGTGTAGGGGGTTGGAGGAGGTTACAGAGATAGGGAGGGTTGTAGCAGCTGGAGGAGGTTACAGAGATAGTGACGGTTGTAGGGGCTGGAGGAGTTTACAGAAATAGGGAGGGGTGAAGGGGGTGAAAGAGGTTACAGAGATAGGGAGGGTTGTAGAGGCTGGAGGAGGTTGCAGAGATAGGGAGGGGTGTCGGGGCTGGAGGAGGTTACAGAGATAGGGAGGGTTGTCGGGGCTGGAAGAGGTTACAGAGATAGGGAGGGATGTAGGGGCAGGAGGAGTTTAGAGAGATAGGGAGGGATATATGGGCTGGAGGAGGTTACAGAGATAGGGAGGGTTGTAGGGACTGGAGGAGGTTACAGAGATAGGGAGGGTTGTAGGGTCTGGAGGAGGTTACAGAGATAGGGAGGGTTGTAGAGGCTGGAGGAGGTTGCAGAGATAGGGAGGGGTGTCGGGGCTGGAGGAGGTTACAGAGATAGGGAGGGTTGTCGGGGCTGGAAGAGGTTACAGAGATAGGGAGGGATGTAGGGGCAGGAGGAGTTTAGAGAGATAGGGAGGGATATATGGGCTGGAGGAGGTTACAGAGATAGGGAGGGTTGTAGGGACTGGAGGAGGTTACAGAGATAGGGAGGATTGTAGGGGCTGGAGAAGGTTACAGGGATAGGGAGGGTTGTAGGGGGCTGGAGGAGGTTACAGAGATAGGGAGGGGTGTAGGGGCTGGAGGAGGTTACAGAGATAGGGAGGGTTGTCGGGGCTGGAAGAGGTTACAGAGATAGGGAGGGATGTAGGGGCAGGAGGAGTTTAGAGAGATAGGGAGGGATATATGGGCTGGAGGAGGTTACAGAGATAGGGAGGGTTGTAGGGACTGGAGGAGGTTACAGAGATAGGGAGGATTGTAGGGGCTGGAGAAGGTTACAGGGATAGGGAGGGTTGTAGGGGGCTGGAGGAGGTTACAGAGATAGGGAGGGTTGCAGGGGCTGGAGGAGGTTACAGAGATAGGGAGGATTGTAGGGGCTGGAGCAGGTTACGGAGATAGGGAGGGTTGTAGGGGCTGGAGGAGGTTACGGAGATAGGGAGGGTTGTAGGGGCTGGAGAAGGGCACAGAGACAGGGAGGGGTGTAGGGGCTGGAGGAGGTCAACGGGATAGGGAGGGTGGTAGTGGCTTGAGGAGGTGACAGGGATAGGGTTTGTTGTAGGGGCTGGTGGAGAATACAGAGATAGGGAGGGTTATAGTTGCTGGAGGAGGTTACAGAGATAGGGGGGTTTGTAGGGGCTGGAGTATGATACAGAGATAGGGATGGTTTTTGGGGATTCAGGAGGTTATAGCGAAAGGGAATGTTGAAGTTGTCTGGAGGAGGTTACAGAGATAGGGAGTGTTGTGGGTGCTGGAGGAGGTTATAAAGATAGGGAGGGTTGTATTGGCTGGAGAAGGTTACAGAGTTGTGAGGGTTGTAGGGGCTGGAGGAGGTTACAGAGATAGGGAGGGTTGTAGGGGCTGGAGGAGGTGACAGGGATAGGGTTTGTTGTAGGGGCTGGTGGAAAATACAGAGATAGGGAGGGTTATAGTTGCTGGAGGAGGTTACAGAGATAGGGAGGGTTGTAGGGGCTGGAGGGGAATACAGAGATAGGGAGGGTTGTAGTGGCCGGAGGAGGTAACAGATATAGGGGGGTTTGTAGGGGCTGGAGTATGATACAGAGATAGGGATGGTTTTTGGGGATTCAGGAGGTTATAGCGAAAGGGAATGTTGAAGTTGTCTGGAGGAGGTTACAGAGATAGGGAGGGTTGAAGGGACTGGAGGAGGTTACAGAGATAGGGAGGGTTGTAGGGGCTGGAGGAGGTTACAGAGATAGGGAGGGTTGTATTGGCTGGAGAAGGTTACAGAGATAGGGAGGGTTGTAGGGGCTGGAGGAGGTTACAGAGATAGGGAGGGGTGTAGGGGCTGGAGGAGGTAACAGAGATAGGGAGGGTTGAAGGGGCTGGAGGAGGTTACAGAGATAGGGAGGGTTGTATTGGCTGGAGAAGGTTACAGAGATATGGAGGGTTGTATTGGCTGGAGAAGGTTACAGAGTGGTGAGGGTTGTAGGGGCTGGAGGAGGTTACAGAGATAGGGAGGGTTGTATTGGCTGGAGGAGGTTACAGAGATATGGAGGGTTGTCGGGGCTGGAGGAGGTTACAGAGATATGGAGGGTTGTCGGGGCTGGAGGAGGTTACAGAGATAGGGAGGGTTATCGGGGCTGGAGGAGGTTCCAGAGATAGGGAGGGTTGTAGTGGCAAGAGGAGGTTACAGAGATAGGGAGGGTTGTAGCGGCTGGATAAGGTTACAGAGGTAGGGACTGTGGTAGGGGCTGGGATGATTTTATAGAACTAGGGAGGGTTGCAGGTGCTGGAGGAGGTTACAAAGATAGGGAGGGTTGTATTGGCTGGAGAAGGTTACAGAGTTGTGAGGGTTGTAGGGGCTGGAGGAGGTTACAGAGATAGGGAGGGTTGTATTGGCTGGAGGAGGTTACAGAGATATGGAGGGTTGTTGGGGCTGGAGGAGGTTACAGAGATAGGCGGGGTGTAGGGGCTGGAAGAGGTTACAGAGATGGGGAGGGTTATCGGGGCTGGAGGAGGTTCCAGAGATAGGGAGGGTTGTAGTGGCAAGAGGAGGTTACAGAGATAGGGAGGGTTGTCGGGGCTGGAGGAGGTCACGGAGATAGGGAGGGTTGCAGGTGCTGGAGGAGGTTACAGAGATAGGGAGGTTTGTAGGGGCTGGAAGAGGTTACAGAGATAGGGAGTGTTGTCGGGGCTGGAGGAGGTTACAGAGATAGGGAGGTTTGTAGGGGCTGGAAGAGGTTACAGAGATAGGGAGGGTTGCCGGGGCTGGATGAGGTTACAGAGATAGGGAGTTTTGTAGGGGCTGGAAGAGGTTACAGAGATAGGGAGGGTTGTGGGTTGTGGAGCAGAGTACTGGACGATGGAGGGTTGTAGGTGTTGGAGGAGGTTACAGAGATAGGGAGGGTTGTAGGGGCTGGAGGAGGTTACAGAGATAGGGAGGGTTGTATGGGCTGGAGGAGGTTACAGAGATAGGGAGGGTTGTAGGGGCTGGATGAGGTTACATTGATAAGGAGGGTTGTAGTGGCTGGAGGAGGTTACAGAGATAGGGAGGGTTGAAGGGGCTGGAGGAGGTTACAGAGATAGGGAGGGTTGTATTGGCTGGAGAAGGTTACAGAGATAGGGAGTGTTGTAGGGGCTGGAGGAGGTTACAAAGATAGGGAGGGTTGTATTGGCTGGAGAAGGTTACAGAGTTGTGAGGGTTGTAGGGGCTGGAGGAGGTTACAGAGATAGGGAGGGTTGTATTGGCTGGAGGAGGTTACAGAGATATGGAGGGTTGTCGGGGCTGGAGGAGGTTACAGAGATAGGGAGGATTGTAGGGGCTGGAGAAGGTTACAGGGATAGGGAGGGTTGTAGGGGGCTGGAGGAGGTTACAGAGATAGGGAGGGTTGCAGGGGCTGGAGGAGGTTACAGAGATAGGGAGGATTGTAGGGGCTGGAGCAGGTTACGGAGATAGGGAGGGTTGTAGGGGCTGGAGGAGGTTACGGAGATAGGGAGGGTTGTAGGGGCTGGAGAAGGACACAGAGACAGGGAGGGGTGTAGGGGCTGGAGGAGGTCAACGGGATAGGGAGGGTGGTAGTGGCTTGAGGAGGTGACAGGGATAGGGTTTGTTGTAGGGGCTGGTGGAGAATACAGAGATAGGGAGGGTTATAGTTGCTGGAGGAGGTTACAGAGATAGGGGGGTTTGTAGGGGCTGGAGTATGATACAGAGATAGGGATGGTTTTTGTGGATTCAGGAGGTTATAGCGAAAGGGAATGTTGAAGTTGTCTGGAGGAGGTTACAGAGATAGGGAGGGTTGTATTGGCTGGAGAAGGTTACAGAGTTGTGAGGGTTGTAGGGGCTGGAGGAGGTTACAGAGATAGGGAGGGTTGTAGGGGCTGGAGGAGGTTACAGAGATAGGGAGGGTTGTAGGGACTGGAGGAGGTTACATTGATAAGGAGGGTTGTAGTGGCTGGAGGAGGTTACAGAGATAGGGAGGGTTGTAATGGCTCTAGGAGGTTACAGAGGTAGGGAGGGTTGTAGGGGCTGGAGGAGGTTACAGAGATAGGGAAGGTTGTAGGGGCTGGAGGAGGTTACAAAGATAGGGAGGTTGAAGGGGCTGGAGGAGGTTACAGTGGTAGGGAGGGTTGTAATGGCTCTACGAGGTTACAGAGATAGGGAGGGTCGAAAGGGCTGGAGGAGGTTACCAAGATAGGCAGAGGTGCCCTGGCTGGAGGGGGTCAACGGGATAGGGAGGGTGGCAGAGGCTGGAGGACGTTACAGAGTTAGGGAGGTTTGAGGGTGTTTGAGCAGAATACAGGACTAGGGAGGGTTGTTGGGGGTTTACAAATATAGGGAAGATTGAAAGTGATGGAGGAGGTTACAGAGATAGGGAGGGTTGTAGGGGCTGTAGGAGGTTACAGTGATAGGGAGGGTTGTAGTGGCTGGAGGAGGTTACAGAGATAGGGAGGGTTGTAGGGGCTGGAGGAGGTTACAGAGATAGGGAGTGTTGAAGGGGCTGGAGGAGGTTACAGAGATAGGGACTGTTGAAGGGGCAGGAGGAGTTTACAGAGATAGGGAGTGCTGAATGGGTTGGAGGAGGTTACAGGGATAGGGAGGGGTGTAGGGGGCTGGACGAGGTTACAGATATAGGGAGAGTTGTAGGAGGTTACAGGGATAGGGAGGGTAGCAGTGGGCTGGAGGAGGTTACAGAGATAGGGAGGGTTGTAGGGGCTCGACGAGGTTACAGAGATAGGGAGTTTTGTAGGGGCTGGAGGAGATTACAGAGATAGGGAGGGTTGTAGGGGCTGGAGGAGGTTAAAGAGATAAGGAGGGTCGAAAGGGCTGGAGGAGGTTTCAGAGATAGGGAGCGTTAAAGTGGACAGAGAAGGTTACGGAGATAGGGAGGGATGTTGTGGCTGGAGGAGGTGACAGGGATAGGTTTTGTTGTAGGGGCTGGTGGAGAATACAGAGATAGGGAGGGTTATAGTTGCTGGAGGAGGTTACAGAGATAGGGAGGGTTGTAGGGGCTGGAGGGGAATACAGAGATAGGGAGGGTTGTAGTGGCCGGAGGAAGTAACAGATATAGGGGGGTTTGTAGGGGCTGGAGTATGATACAGAGATAGGGATGGTTTTTGGGGATTCAGGAGGTTATAGCGAAAGGGAATGTTGAAGTTGTCTGGAGGAGGTTACAGAGATAGGGAGGGTTGAAGGGACTGGAGGAGGTTACAGATATAGGGAGGGTTGTAGGGGCTGGAGGAGGTTACAGAGATAGGGAGGGTTGTATTGGCTGGAGAAGGTTACAGATATAGGGAGGGTTGTAGGGGCTGGAGGAGGTTACAGAGATAGGGAGGGGTGTAGGGGCTGGAGGAGGTTACAGAGATAGGGAGGGTTGAAGGGGCTGGAGGAGGTTACAGAGATAGGGAGGGTTGTATTGGCTGGAGAAGTTTACAGAGTTGTGAGGGTTGTAGGGGCTGGAGGAGGTTACAGAGATAGGCGGGGTGTAGGGGCTGGAGGAGGTTACAGAGATAGGGAGGGTTATCGGGGCTGGAGGAGGTTCCAGAGATAGGGAGGGTTGTAGTGGCAAGAGGAGGTTACAGAGATAGGGAGGGTTGTCGGGGCTGGAGGAGGTCACGGAGATAGGGAGGGTTGTCGGTGCTGGAGGAGGTTACAAGATAGGGAGGTTGTAGGAGCTGGAGGAGGTTACAGAGATAGGGAGGGTTGTCGGTGCTGGAGGAGGTTACAGAGATAGGGAGGTTGTAGGAGCTGGAGGAGTTTGCAGAGATAGGGAGGGTTGCAGGTGCTGGATGAGGTTACAGAGATAGGGAGGTGTGTCGGGGTTTGAAGTGGTTACAGAGATAGGGAGGGTTGTACGGGCTGGAGGAGGTTACAGAGATAAGGAGGGGTGTAGTGGCTGGAGGAGGTTACAACGATTGGGAGGGTTGTAGGGGCTGGAGGTGGTTACAGAGATAGGGAAAGGTTGTAGGGGCTGGAGGAGGTTACAGAGATAGGGAGGGTTGTAGGGGCTGGGGGAGGTTACAGAGATAAGGAGGGTGTAGGGGCTGGAGGAGGTTATAGAGATAGGGAGGGTTGTATGGGCTGGAGGAGGTAACAGAGATAGGGAGGGCTCTAGGGGCTGGAGTAGGTTACAGAGATAGGGAGGGGTGTAGGGGCTGGAGGAGGTTACAGAGATAGGGAGGGGTGTAGGGGCTGGAGGAGGTTACAGAGATAGGGATGTTTGTACGGGCTGGAGGAGGTTACAGAGATAAGGAGGGTTGTAGGAGCTGGAGGAGGTTACAGAGATAGGGAGGGTTGTAGGAGCTGGAGGAGGTTACAGAGGTCGGGAGGGTTGTAGGGGCTGGAGGAGGTTACAGAGGTAGGGAGGGTTGTAGGGGCTCGAGGAGGTTACAGAGGTAGGGAGGGTTGAAGTGGCTGGAGGATGTTTCAGAGATAGGGAGGGTTGTAGGGAGCTGGAGGAGGTTACAGAGATATGGAGGGGTGTAGGAGCTGGAGGAGTTTACAGAGATAGGGAGAGGTGTAGGGGCTGGAGGAGGTTACAGAGATAGGGAGGGTTGTAGGGGCTGGAGGAGGTTGCAGTGATAGGGAGGGTTGTAGGGGCTGGAGGAGGTTACAGAGATAGGGATGGGTGTAGGAGCTGGAGGAGTTTACAGAGATAGGGAGAGGTGTAGGGGCTGGAGGAGGTTACAGAGATAGGGAGGGTTGTAGGGGCTGGAGGAGGTTGCAGTGATAGGGAGGGTTGTAGGGGCTGGAGGAGGTTACAGAGATAGGGAGGGTGTAGGTGTTGGAGGAGGTTACAGAGATAGGGAGGGTTGTATGGGGTTGGAGGAGGTTACAGAGATAGGGAGGGTTGTATGGGGTTGGAGGAGGTTACAGAGTTAGGGAGGGGTGTAGTTGCTGGAGGAGGTTACAGAGGTAGGGAGGTTTGAAGTGGTTGGAGGATGTTACATAGATAGGGAGGGTTTTAGGAGCTGGAGGAGGTTACAGAGATAGGAAGTGTTGAAGGGGCTGGAGGATGTTACAGAGATAGGGAACGTTGAAGAGGTTGGAGGATGTTACAGATATAGGGAGGGTTGTAGTCAATGGAGGAGGTTACAGAGATAGGGAGGCTCGATAGGGCTGGAGGAGGTTACAGAGATAGGGAGGGTCGATTGGGCTGGAGGAGGTTACAGAGATAGGGAGGGTTGTAGGTACGGGAGGAGGTTACAGAGATAGGGAGGGTTGTAGGGGCTGGAGGAGGTTACAGAGGTAGGGACGGTTGTAGGGGTTGGAGGAGGTTACAGAGATAGGGAACGGTTGAAGGGGCTGGAGGAGGTTACAGAGATAGGGAGTGTTGTAGGGGCTGGAGGAGGTTACAGAGACAGGGAGGGTGTAGGGGCTGGAGGATGTTATAGAGACAGGGATGGTTGTAGCCGCTGGAGGAGGGTGCAGAAATAGGAGAGTTGAAGGGGCTGGAGGAGGTTACAGAGATAGGGAGGGCTCTAGGGGCTGGAGTAGGTTACAGAGTTAGGGAGGATTACAGGGGCTGGAGGAGGTTACATAGATAGGGAGGGTTGTAGGGGCTGGAGGAGGTTACAGAGATAGGGAGGGCTGTAGGGGTTGGAGGAGGTTACAGAGATAGGGAGGGTTGTAGGGGCTGGAGGAGGTTACAGAGATAGGGAGGGGTGTAGGGGCTGGAGGATGTTACAGCGATAGGGAGGGTTGTACGGGCTGGAGGATGTGAAAGAGATAGGGAGGGGTCTAGGAGCTGGAGGAGGTTACAGAGATAGGGAGGGTTGAAGGGGCTGGAGGATGTTACAGTGATAGGGAGGGTTGTAGTCAATGGAGGAGGTTACAGAGATAGGGAGGCTCGATAGGGCTGGAGGAGGTTACAGAGATAGGGTTGGTCGATTGGGCTGGAGGAGGTTACAGAGATAGGGAGGGTTGTAGGTACGGGAGGAAGTTACAGAGATAGGGAGGGTTGTAGGGACTGGAGGAGGTTATAGAGTTAGGGAGGGTTGTAGGTACTGGAGGAAGGTACAGAGCTAGGGAGTTTTGTAGTGGCTGGAGGAGGATACAGAGGTAAGGAGATTTGTAGTGGCTGTAGTAGGTTACAGAGATAGGGAGGGCTGTAGGGGCTGGAGGAGGTTACAGAGATAGGGAGAGTTTTAGGGGCTGGAGGAGGTTACAGAGATCAGGAGTGTTGTAGGGGCTGGAGGAGGTTACAGAGTTAGGGAGGGTGGTAGGGGTTGGAGGAGGTTATAGAGATACGGAGGGTTGTAGGGCCTGGAGGAGGGTCGAAAGGGCTGGAGGAGGTTACAGAGATAGGGAGCGTTAAGGTGGCCGCAGAAAGTTACGTAGATTGGGAGGGTGGTAGAGGCTGGAGGACTTTACAGAGATAGGGAGGGTTGAGGGTGGTTGAGCAGAATACAGGACTGGGGAGTGTTGTTGGGTGTTTACAAATATAGGCATGGTTGAAAGGGATGGAGGAGGTTACAGATAGAGGGAGGTTTGTTGGGGCTGGAAGAGATTAAAGCAATAGGGAGGGTTGAAGGGGCTGGAGGAGGTTGCAGAGATAGGGAGGGTTGTAGGTGCTGGAGAAGGTTACAGAGGTAGGGAGTGTTGTTGGGGCTGGATGAGTTTATAGAAGTAGGGAGGGTTGCAGGTGCTGGAGGAGGTTACAGAAATAGGGCGGGTTGTTGCGGCATTAGGAGGATACAGAGATAGGGAGGGTTGTAGGGGCCGGAGGAGGTTACAGAGATAGGGAGGTTGTAGGAGCAGGAGGAGTTTACTGAGATAGGGAGGGTTGAAGGGGCTGGAGGATGTTACAGAGATAGGGAGGCGTCTAGGAGCTGGACGAGGTTACAGAGATAGGAAGGGTTGAAGGGGCTGGAGGATGTTACAGAGATAGGGAGGCGTCTAGGAGCTGGAGGAGGTTACAGAGATAGGAAGGGTTGAAGGGGCCGGAAGGTGTTACAGAGATAGGGAGGGTTGTAGTCAATGGAGGAGGTTACCGAGATAGGGAGGCTCGATAGGGCTGTTGGAGGTTACAGAGATAGGGAGGGTCGATTGGGATGGAGGAGGTTACAGAGATAGGGAGGGTTGTAGGTACGGGAGGTGGTTACAGAGATAGGGAGGGTTGTAGGGGCTTGAGGGGGTTACAGAGATAGGGAGGGTTGTAGGGGTTGGAGGAGGTTACAGAGATAGGGAGGGTTGTAGGGGTTGGAGGAGGTTACAGAGATAGGGAACGTTTGTAGGGGCTGGAGGAGGTTACAGAGATAGGGAGGGTTGTTGGGGCTGGAGGAGGTTACAGAGATAGGGAAGGTTGTAGGGGTTGGAGGAGGTTACAGAGATAGGGAACGGTTGTAGGGGCTGGAGGAGGTTACAGAGATAGGGAGGGTTGTTGGGGCTGGAGGAGGTTACAGAGATAGGTAGGGTGTAGGGGCTGGAGGAGGTTATAGAGATAGGGAGGGTTGTAGCGGCTGGAGGAGGGTGCAGAGATAGGAGAGTTGAAGGGGCTGGAGGAGGTTACAGAAATAGAGAGGTTGTAGGAGCTGGAGGAGTTTACAGAGATAGGGAGGGTTGTAGCGGCTGGAGGATGTTACAGAGATAGGGAGGGCTCTAGGGGCTGGAGTAGGTTACAGAGTTAGGGAGGATTAAAGGGGCTGGAGGAGGTTACAGAGATTGGGAGGGTTGTAGGAGGTGGAGGAGATTACAGGGATAGGGAAGGCGGCAGGGGGCTGGAGGGGGTATACAGATATAGGGAGGGTTGATTGCGATGGAGGGGATTAATGCGATAGGTAGGGTTGTAGGGGCTGGAGGAGGTTACAGAGATAGGGAGAGGTGTTGCGGCTGGAGGAGGTTACAGAGATAGGGAGGGTTGTAGGGGCTGGAGGAAGTTACAGAGATAGGGAGGGTTGCAGGGTCTGGAGGAAGTTACAGAGATAGAGAGAGTTGTAGGGGCTGGAGGAGGTTACAGAGATAGAAAGAGTTGTAGGTGCTGGAGGGGTTACAGAGATTGGGAGGGTTGTGGGTTGTGGAGCAGAATAATGGACTAGGGAGGTTTGTTGGGGGCTGCAGGAGGTAACAGAGATCGGGAGTGTTGTAGGGGCTGGTGGAGGTTACAGAGATAGGGAGGGTTGTAAGGGGGCGCTGGAGGAGGTTAAAGAGATAGGGAGGGTTGCAGGTGGCTGGAGGAGGTTACAGAGATAGAGAGTGTTGTAGGGGCTGGAGGAGGTTACAGAGATAGGGAGGGGTATAGGGGCTGGAGGAGGTTACAGAGATAGGGAGCGGTGTAGGGGCTGGAGGAGGTTACAGAGATTGGGAGGGTTTTAGGCGCTGGAGGAGGTTACAGAGATAGGGAGGGTTGTAGGGGGCTGGAGGAGGTTTTGGCAATAGGGAGAGTTGAAGGGACAGGAGGGGGGTTACAGAGATAGGGTGTGTTGTAGGGGCTGGAGGAGGTTACAGAGATAGGGAGGGGTGTAGGGGCTGGAGGAGGTTACAGAGATAGGGAGGGGTGTAGGGGCTGGAGGAGGTTACAGAGATAGGTAGGGTTGTAGGGGCTGGAGGAGGTTACAGAGATAGGGAGGGTTGTAGGGACTGGAGGAGATTACAGAGATAGGGAGGGGTGTAGGGGCTGGAGGAGGTTACAGAGATAGGGAGGGTTGTAGGGACTGGAGGAGGTTACAGAGATAGGGAGGGGTGTAGGGGCTGGAGGAGGTTACAGAAATAGGGAGGGCTGTAGGGCCGGAGGAGGTTACAGAGATAGGGAGTGTTGTTGGAGCTGGAGGAGTTTACAGAGATAGGGAGGGTTGTAGGGGCTGGAGGAGTTTACAGAGATAGGGAGGATTATAGGTCCTGGAGGAGGTTACAGAGATGGAGAGCGTTGTAGTGGTGGAGGAGGTTACAGAGATAGGGAGGGTTGTAGGTACTGGAGGAGGTTACAGAGATAGGGAGGGTTGTAGGGACTGGAGGAGGTTACAGAGATAGGGAGGGTTTTAGGGGCTGGAGGAGGTTACAGAGGCAAGGAGGGTTGTAGGGGCTGGAGGAGGTTACAGAGATAGGGAGGGTTGTCGAGGTTGGAGGAGGTCAACAGGAAAGGGAGGGTGGTAGTGTCTCGAGGAGGTTACATAATAAGGGAGGTTTGAGAGTGGTGGAGCAGAATACAGGACTAAGGAGGGTTGTAGTGGCTGGAGGAGGTTACAGAGATAGGGAGGGCAGTAGGGGCTGGAGGAAGTTACAGAGATCAGGAGGGTTGTAGGGGCTGGAGGAGGTTACAGAGATAGGGAAGTGTGTAGGGGCTGGAGGAGGTTACAGAGATAGGGAGGGTTGTAGGGGCTGGAGGAGGTTACAGAGATGATATGAGGGGTGGGGTGTAGGGGCTGGAGGAGGTTACAGAGATAGGGAAGTGTGTAGGGGCTGGAGGAGGTTACAGAGATAGGGAGGGTTGTAGGGGCTGGAGGAGGTTACAGAGATAGGGAGGGGTGTAGGTGCTGGAGGAGGTTACAGAGATAGGGAGGGATGTAGGGGCTGGAGGAGGTTACAGAGACAGGGAGGGTTGTACGGGCTGGAGGAGGTTACAGAGATAGGGAGGGTTGTAGGTGCTGGAGGAGGTTACAGATGTAAGGAGGGTTGTAGGAGGTGGAGGAGTTTACAGGGATAGGGAAGGCTGCAGGGGGCTGGAGGGGGTCTACAGAAATAGGGAGGGTTGATTGCGATGGAGGGGATTAATGCGATAGGGAGGGTTGAAGGGGGCTAGAGG
Source organism: Cetorhinus maximus (assembly GCF_964194155.1). Classification (NCBI taxonomy): domain Eukaryota; kingdom Metazoa; phylum Chordata; class Chondrichthyes; order Lamniformes; family Cetorhinidae; genus Cetorhinus; species Cetorhinus maximus. The sequence goes on from NW_027597643.1 coordinate 51,688, forward strand.
AGGTTAAACAGATATGGTGGGTTGAAGAGGCTGGAAGATGTTACAGAGATTGGGAGGAATATATGAACTGGAAGAGGTTACAGAGTTAGGGAGGGGTGTAGGGGTGGAGAAGGTTACAGAGATAGGGAGGGTTGTAGGGGCTGGAGGAGGTTACAGAGATAGGGAGGGTTGTAGGGGCTGGAGGAGGTTACAGAGAAAGGGAGGTTTGAAGGGGCTGGAGGAGGTTACAGAGATAGGGAGGGTTGTAGGGGCTGGAGCAGGTTACAGAGATAGGGAGGTTTGAAGGGGCTGGAGGGGGTTACAGAGATAGGGAGAGTTGTATGGGGCTGGAGGAGGTTACAGAGATAGGGAGAGTTGTATGGGGCTGGAGGAGGTTACAGAGATAGGGAAGGTTGTTGCGGCTTGAGGAGGTTACAGAGATAGGGAAGGTTGTTGCGGCTTGAGGAGGTTACATAGATAGGGAGGGTTGTAGATGCTGGCGAAGGTTACAGAGATAGGAAGAGTTGTAGGGGCTGGAGGAGGTTACAGAGATTGGGAGGGTTGTGGGTTGTGGAGCAGAATACTGGACTAGGGAGGTTTGTAGAGGGCTGGAGGAGGTAACAGAGATAAGGAGGGTTGTAGTGGGCTGCAGGAGGTTACAGAGATAGGGAGGGTTGTAGGTGCTGAAGGAGGTTACAGATGTAGGGAGGGTTGTAGGAGGTGGAGGAGTTTACAGGGATAGGGAAGGCTGCAGGGGGCTGGAGGGGGTCTACAGATATAGGGAGGGTTGATTGCGATGGAGGGGATTAATGCGATAGGGAGGGTTGAAGGGGGCTAGAGGAGGTTAAACAGATATGGTGGGTTGAAGAGGCTGGAAGAGGTTACAGAGATTGGGAGGAATATATGAACTGGAAGAGGTTACAGAGATAGGGAGGGTGTAGGGGCTGGAGGATGTCACAGAGATAGGGAGGGTTGTAGGGGCTGGAGGAGGTTACAGAGAAAGGGAGGTTTGCAGGGGCTGGAGGAGGTTACAGAGATAGGGAGGTTTGAAGGGGCTGGAGGGGGTTACAGAGATAGGGAGAGTTGTATGGGGCTGGAGGAGGTTACAGAGATAGGGAGGGTTGTTGCGGCTTGAGGAGGTTACAGAGATAGGAATATTTGTAGGGGCTTGAGGAGGTTACAGAGATTGGGAGGGCTGTGGGTTGTGGAGCAGAATACTGGACTAGGGAGGTTTGTAGAGGGCTGGAGGAGGTAACAGAGATAAGGAGGGTTGTAGTGGGCTGCAGGAGGTTACAGAGATAGGGAGAGTTGTAGGGGCTGGCGGAGGTCACAGAGATTGGCAGGGTTGTAGGGGGCTTGAGGGGGTTTACTGTTATAGGGAGGGTAGATGGCGATGGAGGAGGTTAATTCGATAGGGAGGGTTGAAGGGGGCTAGAGGAGGATAAACAGATATGGTGATTTGAAGGGGCTGGAAGAGGTTACAGAGATAGGGAGGGTTGTAGGGATTGGAGGAGGTTACAGAGATAGGGAGGGTTGTAGGGCCTGGAGGAGATTACAGAGATAGACAGGGCTGTAGGGGTTGGAGGAGGCTACAGAGATAGGGAGGGTTGTAGGGCCTGGAGGAGATTACAGAGATAGACAGGGTTGTAGGGGTTGGAGGAGGCTACAGAGATACGGAGGGTTGTAAGGCCTGGAGGAGATTACAGAGATAGGGAGGGTTGTAGGGGTTGGAGGAGGTTACAGAGATTGGGAGGTTTGAAGGGGTTGGAGGAGGTTACAGAGATAGGGAGGTTTGAAGGGGCTGGAGGAGTTTACAGAGATAGGGAGGGTTGTAGGGGTTGGAGGAGTTTACAGAGATAGGGAGGGTTGTAGGGGCTGGAGGAGTTTACAGAGATAGGGAGGTTTGTCGAATCTGGAGGAGGTTAAAGCGATATTGAGGGTTGAATGGGTAGAAGGAGGGTTACAGAGAGAGGGAACGTTGAAGTGGCTGGAGTAGGTTAGAGTGATAAGGAGGGTTGTCTGGACTTGAGGAGTTTAGATACATAGGGTGGGTTGTAGGGGGTGGAGGAGGTTACAGAGATAGGGAGGGTTGTAGTGGCTGGAGTAGGTAACAGAGATAGGGAGGGGTGTAGGGGCTGGAGGAGGTTACAGAGATAGGGAGGGGTGTAGGGGCTGGAGGAGGTTACAGAGATAGGGAGGGTTGTAGGGGCTGGTGGAGGTTACAGACATAGTGAGGGTTGTAGGGGCTGGAGGGGTTTACAGAGAGAGTGAGGGTTGTAGGGGCTGGAGGAGGTTATAGAGGTATGGAATGCTGCAGGGGGTTGGAGGGGGTCTACAGACATAGGGAGGGTTGATTGCGATGGAGGGGATTAATGCGATAGGGAGGTTTGAAGGGGTCCAGAGGAGGTTAAACAGATATGGTGGGTTGAAGCGGCTGGAAGAGGTTACAGGGATAGGGAGGGTTGTAGGGGCTGGAGGAAGTTACAGAGATAGAGAGAGTTGTAGGGGCTGGAGCTGGTTACAGAGATAGGGAGGTTTGAAGGGGCTGGAGGAGGTTCCAGAGATAGGGAGGGTTGTAGGCGCTGGAGGAGGTTACAGAGATAGGGAGAGTTGTAGCAGCTTGAGGAGGTTACAGAGATAGGGAGAGTTGTAGCGGCTTGAGGAGGTTACAGAGATAGGGAGGGCTTTAGGGGCTGGAGGAGGTTACAGAGATGGGGAGGATTATAGGGGCTTGAGCAGTGTTAGAGAGATAGAGAGGGTTGTGTGTTTTGGAGCAGAATACAGGACTAGGGAGGTTCTTAGGGGCTGGAGGAGGTTACAGAGATAGGGAGGGCTTTAGGGGCTGGAGGAGGTTACAGATATAGTGAGGGTTGTAGGGGCTGGAGGTCTTTAAAGAGATCGGGAGAGTTCTAGGGGGTGGAGGAGGTTACAGAGATAGGGAGTGTCTTAGAGATTGGAGGAGGTTACAGAGATAGGGAGGGTTCTAGGGGCTGGAGGAGGTTACAGAGATAGGGAGCTTTGTAGGGGCTGGAGGAGGTTACAGAGATAGGGAGGGTTGTATGTGCTGGAGGGGGTTACAGAGATAGGGAGGGATGTAGGGGCTGGAGGAGGTTACAGAGATAGGGAGGGTTGTAGGAGCTGGAGGAGGTCACAGAGATAAGGAGGGTTGTAGGGGGCTGGAGGGAGGTAACAGAAATAGGGAGAGTTGATGGGAATGTTGGAGGTTACAGAGATAGGGAGTTTTGTAGGGGCTGGAGGCGGTTACAGAGATAGGGAGGTTTGAAGGATCTGGAGGAGGTTACAGAGATAGGGAGGGTTGTAGGGGGTGGAGGAGTTTACAGAGATAGGGAGGTTTGTCGATTCTGGAGGAGGTTAAAGCGATATTGAGGGTTGAATGGGTAGAAGGAGGGTTACAGAGTGAGGGAATGTTGATGTGGCTGGAGGAGGTTAGAGAGATAAGGAGGGGTGTGTGGACCTGTGGAGGTTACATACATAGGGTGGCTTGTAGGGGGTGGAGAATGTTACAGAGATAGGGAGGGTTGTAGTGGCTGGAGTAGGTAACAGAGATAGGGAGGGGTGTAGGGGCTGGAGGAGGTTACAGAGATAGGGAGGGGTGTAGGGGCTGGAGGAGGTTACAGAGATAGGGAGGGTTGTAGGGGCTGGTGGAGGTTACAGACATAGTGAGGGTTGTAGGGGCTGGAGGGGTTTACAGAGAGAGTGAGGGTTGTAGGGGCTGGAGGAGGTTATAGAGGTATGGAATGCTGCAGGGGGTTGGAGGGGGTCTACAGACATAGGGAGGGTTGATTGCGATGGAGGGGATTAATGCGATAGGGAGGTTTGAAGGGGTCCAGAGGAGGTTAAACAGATATGGTGGGTTGAAGCGGCTGGAAGAGGTTACAGGGATAGGGAGGGTTGTAGGGGCTGGAGGAAGTTACAGAGATAGAGAGAGTTGTAGGGGCTGGAGCTGGTTACAGAGATAGGGAGGTTTGAAGAGGCTGGAGGAGGTTACAGAGATAGGGAGGGTTGTAGGCGCTGGAGGAGGTTACAGAGATAGGGAGAGTTGTAGCAGCTTGAGGAGGTTACAGAGATAGGGAGAGTTGTAGCGGCTTGAGGAGGTTACAGAGATAGGGAGGGCTTTAGGGGCTGGAGGAGGTTACAGAGATGGGGAGGATTATAGGGGCTTGAGCAGTGTTAGAGAGATAGAGAGGGTTGTGTGTTTTGGAGCAGAATACAGGACTAGGGAGGTTCTTAGGGGCTGGAGGAGGTTACAGAGATAGGGAGGGCTTTAGGGGCTGGAGGAGGTTACAGATATAGTGAGGGTTGTAGGGGCTGGAGGTCTTTAAGGAGATCGGGAGAGTTCTAGGGGGTGGAGGAGGTTACAGAGATAGGGAGTGTCTTAGAGATTGGAGGAGGTTACATAGATAGGGAGGGTTCTAGGGGCTGGAGGAGGTTACAGAGATAGGGAGCTTTGTAGGGGCTGGAGGAGGTTACAGAGATAGGGAGAGTTGTATGTGCTGGAGGGGGTTACAGAGATAGGGAGGGATGTAGGGGCTGGAGGAGGTTACAGAGATAGGGAGGGTTGTAGGAGCTGGAGGAGGTCACAGAGATAAGGAGGGTTGTAGGGGGCTGGAGGGAGGTAACAGAAATAGGGAGAGTTGATGGGAATGTTGGAGGTTACAGAGATAGGGAGTTTTGTAGGGGCTGGAGGCGGTTACAGAGATAGGGAGGTTTGAAGGATCTGGAGGAGGTTACAGAGATAGGGAGGGTTGTAGGGGGTGGAGGAGTTTACAGAGATAGGGAGGTTTGTCGATTCTGGAGGAGGTTAAAGCGATATTGAGGGTTGAATGGGTAGAAGGAGGGTTACAGAGTGAGGGAATGTTGATGTGGCTGGAGGAGGTTAGAGAGATAAGGAGGGGTGTGTGGACCTGTGGAGGTTACATACATAGGGTGGCTTGTAGGGGGTGGAGAATGTTACAGAGATAGGGAGGGTTGTAGTGGCTGGAGGAGGTTACAGAGATAGTGAGGGTTGTAGGGGCTGGAGGAGGTTACAGAGATAGGGAGGGTTGTAGGGGCTGGAGGAGGTTACAGAGATTGGGCGGGTTGTATGGGCTGGAGGGGTTTACAGAGATAGGGAGGATTGTAGGGGCTGGAGAAGGTTACAGGGATAGGGAGGGTTGTAGGGGGCTGAAGGAGGTTACAGAGATAGGGAGGGTTGCAGGGGCTGGAGGAGGTTACAGAGATAGGGAGGATTGTAGGGGCTGGAGCAGGTTACGGAGATAGGGAGGGTTGTAGGGGCTGGAGGAGGTTAGGGAGATAGGGAGGGTTGTAGGGGCTGGAGATGGACACAGAGACAGGGAGGGGTGTAGGGGCTGGAGGAGGTCAACGGGATAGGGAGGGTGGTAGTGGCTTGAGGAGGTGACAGGGATAGGGTTTGTTGTATGGGCTGGTGGAGAATACAGAGATAGGGAGGGTTATAGTTGCTGGAGGAGGTTACAGAGATAGGGGGGTTTGTAGGGGCTGGAGTATGAGGTTATAGCGAAAGGGAATGTTGAAGTTGTCTGGAGGAGGTTACAGAGATAGGGAGTGTTGTGGGTGCTGGAGGAGGTTATAAAGATAGGGAGGGTTGTATTGGCTGGAGAAGGTTACAGAGTTGTGAGGGTTGTAGGGGCTGGAGGAGGTTACAGAGATAGGGAGGGTTGTAGGGGCTGGAGGAGGTGACAGGGATAGGGTTTGTTGTAGGGGCTGGTGGAAAATACAGAGATAGGGAGGGTTATAGTTGCTGGAGGAGGTTACAGAGATAGGGAGGGTTGTAGGGGCTGGAGGGGAATACAGAGATAGGGAGGGTTGTAGTGGCCGGAGGAGGTAACAGATATAGGGGGGTTTGTAGGGGCTGGAGTATGATACAGAGATAGGGATGGTTTTTGGGGATTCAGGAGGTTATAGCGAAAGGGAATGTTGAAGTTGTCTGGAGGAGGTTACAGAGATAGGGAGGGTTGAAGGGACTGGAGGAGGTTACAGAGATAGGGAGGGTTGTAGGGGCTGGAGGAGGTTACAGAGATAGGGAGGGTTGTATTGGCTGGAGAAGGTTACAGAGATAGGGAGGGTTGTAGGGGCTGGAGGAGGTTACAGAGATAGGGAGGGGTGTAGGGGCTGGAGGAGGTTACAGAGATAGGGAGGGTTGAAGGGGCTGGAGGAGGTTACAGAGATAGGGAGGGTTGTATTGGCTGGAGAAGGTTACAGAGATATGGAGGGTTGTATTGGCTGGAGAAGGTTACAGAGTGGTGAGGGTTGTAGGGGCTGGAGGAGGTTACAGAGATAGGGAGGGTTGTAGTGGCAAGAGGAGGTTACAGAGATAGGGAGGGTTGTCGGTGCTGGAGAATGTTACAGAGGTGGGGAGGGCTTTCGGGGCTGGACGAGGTCACGGAGATAGGGAGGGTTGCAGGTGGTGGAGGAGGTTACAGAGATAGGGAGGGTTGTAGCGGCTGGAGAAGGTTACAGAGGTAGGGACTGTGGTAGGGGCTGGGTGAGTTTATAGAACTAGGGAGGGTTGCAGGTGCTGGAGGAGGTTACAAAGATAGGGAGGGTTGTATTGGCTGGAGAAGGTTACAGAGTTGTGAGGGTTGTAGGGGCTGGAGGAGGTTACAGAGATAGGGAGGGTTGTATTGGCTGGAGGAGGTTACAGAGATATGGAGGGTTGTTGGGGCTGGAGGAGGTTACAGAGATAGGCGGGGTGTAGGGGCTGGAAGAGGTTACAGAGATGGGGAGGGTTATCGGGGCTGGAGGAGGTTCCAGAGATAGGGAGGGTTGTAGTGGCAAGAGGAGGTTACAGAGATAGGGAGGGTTGTCGGGGCAGGAGGAGGTCACGGAGATAGGGAGGGTTGCAGGTGCTGGAGGAGGTTACAGAGATAGGGAGGTTTGTAGGGGCTGGAAGAGGTTACAGAGATAGGGAGGGTTGTAGGGGCTGGAGGAGGTTACAGAAAAAGGGAGGTTTGTAGGGGCTATAGGAGGTTACAAAGATAGGGAGGGTTGCAGTGGTCTGGAGGAGGTTACAGAGATAGGGAGAGTTGTAGGAGCTAGAGGAGGTTACAGAGATAGGGAGGGTTGTAGGGGCTGCAGGAGGTTACAGAGATAGGGAGGGGTGTAGGGGGCTGGAGGAGGTTACAGAGATAGGGAGGGTTGTAGGGACTGGAGACGGTTACAGAGATAGGGAGGGTTGTAGGGGCTGGAGTAGGTTACAGAGATAGGGATGGTTGTAGGGGCGGGAGGAGGTTACAGAGATAGGGAGGGTTTTAGGGGTTGGAGCAGGTTACAGAGATAGGGAGGGTTGTAGGGGCTGGAGGAGGTTACAGCGATAGGGAGGTGTGTAGGGGCTGGACGATGTTACAGAGGTGGGGATGGTTGTCTGGGCTGCAGGAGGTTACAGAGATAAGGAGTGTTGTAGCGACTGGAGGAATTTACAGAGATAGGGAGGGGTGTAGGGGGCTGGAGGAGGTTACACAGATAGGGAGGGGTGTATGGGCTGGAGGAGGTTACAGCGATAGGGAGGAGTGTAGGGGCTGGACGATGTTACAGAGATGGGGATGGTTGTCTGGGCTGCAGGAGGTTACAGAGATAGGGAGGGTAGTAGGGGCTGGAGGAGGTTACAGAGATAGGGAGGGTTCTTGGGGTCTGGAGAGGGTTACAGAGATAGGGAGGGTTGTAGGGGCTGGAGGAGGTTACAGAAAAAGGGAGGTTTGTAGGGGCTATAGGAGGTTACAGAGATAGGGAGAGTTGTAGGAGCTAGAGGAGGTTACAGAGATAGGGAGGGTTGTAGGGGCTGCAGGAGGTTACAGAGATAGGGAGGGGTGTAGGGGGCTGGAGGAGGTTACAGAGATAGGGAGGGTTGTAGGGACTGGAGACGGTTACAGAGATAGGGAGGGTTGTAGGGGCTGGAGGAGGTTACAGCGATAGGGAGGGGTGTAGGGGCTGGACGATGTTACAGAGATGGGGATGGTTGTCTGGGCTGCAGGAGGTTACAGAGATAAGGAGTGTTGTAGCGACTGGAGGAATTTACAGAGATAGGGAGGGGTGTAGGGGGCTGGAGGAGGTTACACAGATAGGGAGGGTTGTAGGGTCTGGAGGAGGTTACAGCGATAGGGAGGGGTGTAGGGGCTGGACGATGTTACAGAGATGGGGATGGTTGTCTGGGCTGCAGGAGGTTACAGAGATAGGGAGGGTAGTAGGGGCTGGAGGAGGTTACAGAGATAGGGAGGGTAGTAGGGGCTGGAGGAGGTTACAGAGATAGGGAGGGTTCTTGGGGTCTGGAGAGGGTTACAGAGATAGGGAGGGTTGTAGGGGCTGGAGGAGGTTACAGAAAAAGGGAGGGTTGCAGTGGTCTGGAGGAGGTTACAGAGATAGGGAAAGTTGTAGGAGCTAGAGGAGGTTACAGAGATAGGGAGGGTTGTAGAGGCTGCAGGAGGTTACAGAGATAGGGAGGGTTGCAGTGGTCTGGAGGAGGTTACAGAGATAGGGAGAGTTGTAGGAGCTAGAGGAGGTTACAGAGATAGGGAGGGTTGTAGGGGCTGCAGGAGGTTACAGAGATAGGGAGGGGTGTAGGGGGCTGGAGGAGGTTACAGAGATAGGGAGGGGTGTAGGGGGCTGGAGTAGGTTACAGAAATAGGGATGGTTGTAGGGGCGGGAGCAGGTTACAGAGATAGGGAGGGTTTTAGGGGTTGGAGCAGGTTACAGAGATAAGGAGTGTTGTAGCGACTGGAGGAATTTACAGAGATAGGGAGGGGTGTAGGGGCTGGAGGAGGTTACACAGATAGGGTGGTTTGTAGGGGCTGGAGGAGGTTACAGAGATAGGGAGGGGTGTAGGGGCTGGAGGAGTTTACAGAGATAGGGAGGGTTGTAGGGGCTGGAGGAGTTTACAGAGATAGGGAGGGTTGTAGGGGCTGGGGTTGGTTACAGAGATAGGGAGGGTTGTAGGGGAGCCGCACTGTGGGAGGGTCAGTGCTGAGGGAGCACCTGCACTGTCGGAGGGTCAGTGCTGAGGGAGAGCCGCACTTTCGGAGGGTCAGTACTGAGGGAGCGCTGCACTGTCGGAGGGTCAGTGCTGAGGGAGCGCCGCACTGTCAGAGGGTCAGTACTGAGGGAGATCCACACTGTCGGAGGGTCAGTACTGAGGGAGATCCACACCTTTTTTCATGCATATGGGATACAGGGTAATTTGATAAGTTGGATTCAATATTGGCTTAGTTGTAGGAGACAGAGGGTGATGACAGAAGGAGCCAGTGTCCAGTAGCGTACCACAGGGATCTGTGCTGGGTCCCCTATTATTCATCATTCATATAAACAACATAGATGACTATGTGGGGGGTAGGATTAGTAAGTTTGCGGATGACACAAAGATTGGCCGGGTGGTTAACAGTGAGGTTGAGTGTCTTGGGCTACAGGAAGATATAGACGGGATGGTCAAATGGGCAGATAAGTGGCAGATGGAATTTAACCCTGAAAAGTGTGAGGTGATACACTTTGGAAGGAGTAATTTGACAAGGAAGTATTCAATGAACAGCATGGCACTAGGAAGTTCTGAGGAACAGAGGGACCTTGGTGTGTGTGTGTCCATCGATCTCGGAAGGCGGAGGGGCATGTTAGTGGGGTGGTGAAAAAGGCATATGGGACACTTGTCTTTATCAATTGAGGCAGAGATTACAGAAGTAGGGAGGTCATGTTGGGAGTTGTATAGACCCTTGGTGAGGCCACAGCTGGAGTACTGTGCACAGTTCTGGTCGCCATATTATATAGGAAGGATGTGATGGCACTGGAGGGGGTGCAGAGGGAGATTCACCAGGACGTTGTGCCTGGGATGAAACATTGAAGTTATGAAGAGAGGTTTGGATGGACTTGGGTTGTTTTCGTTGGAGCAGAGAAGACTGATCGAGGTGGACAGGATGATGAGGGGACATGGACAGGGGTGGATAGGGAGCAGCTGTTCCCCCTTTAGTTGAAGGGTCAGTCACGAGGAGGGGACATAAGTTCGAGGTGAGGGGGCAGGAGGTTTAAAGGGGGGAGGATTTGAGGGAAAACCTTTTTTGACCCAGAGGGTGGTGAGGGTCTGGACTGCGCCGCCTGGGAGGCTGGTGGAGCCGGGTTAGTACCTGGATGAGCACTTGGCACGTCATAAACGTTCAAGGCGATGGGGCCAAGTCTTGGTCCATGGGGATTCGGGAGGGAGGTCAAGGTCGGGACAGACTCCATGGGCCTCTTCTCCTCTGGGTGACGTTCCTCTGTGGTTTTTCTATTTTTTTGCCCGTGTGTTTTGAACGTGAAGTTTGTTGAGAAACATGTGTTCGCCTACCCTCCACAGGAAACCTATCTCCAAATCTGCTCTGCGGTGAGCGGGGGATACCATTAAAAAGGCACCCTCTTCCTCTGGGCACTTAGTGACAAGCTGTTCTCTCTGCCCACTTGGGGCACCCCACCCTCATCGCCGAAGATGGCATCAGGCAACGGCGCTGCTCTCCTGCTCTCCCACAGTGAGTCCGTCCGAATCGAGAGGGAAGGGGTGAGGAGGTGGGAGGTGGGGGAGGGAGAGAGGGAGAGAGGGAGACAGACGGAGTGACAGAGAGGGAACGAGGGAGGGAGAGAGGGAGAGACGGAGACTGAGAGAGAGAGAGAGAGAGAAGGCAGCGAGAGATGAAAAGGGAGAACGAGACGGGGGGAGAGAGAGAGGGGGACAGGTTGAGAGATGGAAGGGAAGAAAGAGGGACAGGTTGAGATAACAGGGAGGAAGAGACAAGGAGAGAGAGAGAGAGACAGTGGGAGACAGAGGGAGGATGAGAGAGGCAGACAC
>NW_027597644.1:0-71682 GCF_964194155.1 Cetorhinus maximus
GACAACAATTGACAATGGCACCATGGTCATCGTTAGACTTTTAATTCCACATTTTTCATTGAATTCGAATTCCACCACCAACCATGGCAGGATTCAAACCCTGGTCCCCAGTGCATTACCCTGGGTCTCTGGGTTACTCGTCCAGTGACAATTCCACTACACCATCGCCTCCCCTCAACACTGAAACCCATTGTTAAGGAAGCAGGAGCAGAAAATTGAGAAAATCAGAATACAAACGGCAGATTAGTTTTGTGAAAAGGAAATTGTGTTGGACAAGTTCATGTGAGTTGTTTGAGGATGTAACAAGCAGGGTGGATAAAGGGGAACCAGTAGATGTAGTGTATTTGGATTTCCAAAAGATATTTGATAAGATGCCATATAAAAGCTTATTAGCCAAGGCAAGAGTTCCTGATGTTGGGAGTAATATATTTGCATGGATAGAGGTTTGGGTAACTAAAGGAAAGAGAGTCAGGAGAATTAGCTCATTTTCAAGTTGGCTAACGGTCACTAGAGGAGTGTCCCAGGGACCCGTGCTGGAATCTCAACTACTGACAATCCATATGAGCGACTTGGATGAAGGGACCGAGTGTATTATTGACAAATTTGCATCCAATACAAGGATAGGTGGGAAAGCAAATTGCCAGGACACACAGGTCAGGATTTTCCAGCACCACCTGTCACCAGGATCTTCCGGTCCCGCCAAAAGTTAATGGAACTTTGGCTGACCTGCCCCATCCCCTGTGATGGGCACTGCCACATGAGGCTGGAAAATCCCGGCAAAGGGAAATCGATGGGTTAAGGGAGTCGGCCAATATTTCAGAGATGGATAAAAATGTGGGAAAACGTGAGGTTATCCACTTTGGCAGGAAGAACAGAAGAGCAGAATATTATTGAAATGCAGAGAGACTGCAGAATGCTGCAGTACAGAGGGAACTGGGTGTCCCTCATACATGAAACTCCAAAAGTTAGCATGCAAGTCCAGCCAGGAATTAGGAAGGCAAGTTGAATGCTGGGCTTCATTACAAGGGGGACAGAGTGTAAAAGTGGATTTCGTACCAGGAGGGCCGATTTCAATCCTTTTAACATTCTAAACACCTCAATCTGATCATTGCTCAATCTTCTAAACTCAATGGAATACAAGCCAGGCTTATACAAGCTCTCCTCATAATTTAACCCTCGAAGCACCGTTTTCATTCTGGTGAATCTACCCGGCACTTCCTGAGCTGGGTGCCCAGAACTGAATATAATATCCAGATGGGGTTTGACCAAGGTTCAATACAACTGAAGCAGAAATTCATTCCTTTTACAATCCAGCTTCCTTGAGGTAAGGGTCAACATTCCACTCATCGTTTTTTTATTGCTACCTTTACCTGACCACCAGCTTTTAATAATTTGTGTCCTTGGAATCTCAAACCACTTTGTTCCTCTCCAGTTCCTGGTTTCTAACCATTTAGAACATTTTGGAATTTATTTTTTCAATTCCAAAATGGATGACCTCACACTAACATCACAATTACACAAGTTGTAAACACACATATCTATTGCAAAGAATGTTTGGGTCTGTTTTTGCACCCTCAGTGGGAATGTTAACAGAGTGAACGCGGTCCTTACCATTGGCACTGAAGACTGCATTCTGAAATCCAGCTCTCATTGACACCATCAGGAGCCAGGGTGTGCCCATGCATGTCCAGCAGTGGAAGGCTGTTTCCTTCTCCAGAACTTCAGATAAGGCTGTAATACACCAAGGGTTGTGGATTGAGATGCTCCTTGCAGCATTTCTTGTTCATCAATGATCAGACTCAAAGATCAGATGGAGTTTATCAGGTGCACTTCAACCATGAGTGCTGTGTTGAAGGCAGTCATCCACACGCGACTGTTAGACACTGACTAAAGACGATTCCCCACATGTCAAGATGCCGTGTATGTTCCAGGGAAGGATGTTTATGTAGTTTCTCCACTACACTTGAAGCCTTTGTCTTCTCGGTGGTAGAGGCTGTGGGTTCACAGGGAAGCCGAGGGGTTTGGCAGCACTGCATGTTGCAGATGTCACACACTCCTGACACTGGACACCGGTGCTGGATGGATCATGTGGAAGGTAGTTGGAGGAGTGGTGAAACAGTCTGTGCGGCATCACCCTGCTCAATGTGTAGTCACTGCAGTTCTGTTCACATATACAATCATATTTTACTGATGCACATTCCCAGAGAGGAGTCACAACTGCTCAAAGTGCATGTTGAGAAATTGGGTAAGTGCTTACCATACATGTCTGTTTGTGCAAATGGTGGACTTTAGAAGATAGTTATGTTTTAAACTTCCTCCTTTAATTCAAGATAAAATAGATTAATTTGGAGAGGGGGATGTGACCTCCTGTGAAATCTGCCTGGAGACCTCGCTACGTGACTTCAATGAAATCTTGGGCAGTGAGAAATATCTTGTTAAAACCAGGAAGGATTTGGGCTTTTAAAAAGAAGATTACGTTTTTGCTGAGAGATCCATGTAATGTATAAATGTGGTGTGGTGTTTTTGGCTCTGTTAAGATGTTAATGGAGAATACCTTTTCTCTAGTTTGGAGTATTAGTTTCCTACTAAGTACTGTTTAGTCTGGGTTGATTTTGGTGTTTTGTTACAGCAAAGGTTTTCAAACATGAAATCTTGTCATGTGATTCTTTGTGTTGTTTACTGGGAAGTTCATATCTTTTTTTAAAGTTACCAGTCTCTATGGGAATCATAACACTATCCAATAAAATTAACGTTTTACATTCTTTAAGTGAATAAAATTTTTCAGCATTGCATACAAGCCAACAATTGGAAACCGAGTTTACATTACAAAGCTCTGTCCAGCGGAGTTTTTACAGGTCACTTTGTACAAACTTGCTGCTTTGATTTTTTATTGGCTAGAGAGGGTCCTCCAGTCTCCTGAATTATACGGATATTTTTATATTGATTCATTCTAAAGTAGTGGAACTGCAGCTCATTGTTGTAAAGAGCCATCGCAGACACAATGGGCCAAATGACTTCCTCCTGTGCTGTTTGATCCTATCTTGCTCTGTGGTCTGACATTGTGATTCTGACCATTAAAGGTGACCTTTCAGTCTCCAGCTGTAGGTCAGTAATTGGCCTTTTGTCATTGTTAATCTGTACGGTCCTTCCCCAAACATCAGGCAAGGTCCACAACCAGAATCAGGAAGTCACCAATACAACTTTCAACTCCATTTAAAACAATTGTCAAAAGTGCCGGGGGGAAGATGGGGAGAAATTTTTTTTTTTCACAGGATGTTATGATGATTGTCTGAAAGGGGGATGGAAGAAGATTCAATATCACTTAATAATTCACTTTCAAATAGGACGTGGATATTTATTGAAAAAGGAAAAATTTGCAGGGCGACAGGGAAGGAGTGAGGGGATGGGATGAATTGGGTCCCTCTTTCAAAGAGCCTGAAAAGCTAAGTGGGCAGTATGGCCTCTTCCTGTGCTGGAAGATTCGATCAACATTTTATAATTAAAGACTTTACATTGCATACCATCCATTCGGCCATGTTATTGGGCCTGGGGTAGTGTGGGTGATGAGGTAATATGTCAACTCCCCACTTTTCAGACATCACCTTGAGTGGTTTTCCAGAATATTGGGCTCCGTTGTCCGAAACCACTTCTTACGGTGCCTCAAATAGGCTGAAGATTGAACTCAGTGGGCAGAATTTTACAGCCCTGTCATGGCCTGGGTGGGGCTGTAAAATGCCGGGAGCCTTTCAAAAGTCCCTTAGCTTTGGCGTGACTGTAAAATGCTGCCGGCATAAAATTCCACCCAATGCGTTGGCAGTGGCTGCGCTGGATGTATCATGGAACTGATGAATATTTGGCGAAATCATCACAACCAAGAAATCACCCCATGGATGCTGAAGAGATCGGTTAAAATTCTAATTATTGGATGTATCGCTGAAAAAGGAGACTTTTTTGTCTTGCTCTCGTCAGGTCAATTTGCAAGAATGGCAATGAAAGGGAAACAACAAATTTATACTGTATGAGAACAGAGTGTTTATTGCTGGTCAAGTGGACTCTGATTGGTTGAGGCATTGCCATGGAGAATGCACCAGTTGATGGTGATTGACATTTAACTGCCATGCACTGTTTGAAGTTTAAAATAGGGCCCAAGCCATTTGCTCATCATGCAAGCTTGATGCTTAAATAGGGCTCATCAAAGGCATCCTGCAGGATAATGGCTACCCTGATCAGATTATTTCGCACTGTATATCACGCAAACTCAAGAACGGGCCTAAGACTGTCTCCTTTGGCTGTGAAAAGTGCCCAATCTACCTCACACTACTCTAGAAGGGCAAGGTATCTCAAAATTTGAGCAGCAGGTGAAGCTAGTTGTTTCACACTGCTACAATGCAATAGCAACACGAGTGCTATTGGCCACTAACAAGATGCTGCCATCAAGCCAAAAAGACATTTTGCCTATCACACAAATGAGTAATGTGGTATATGAGTTTCAGTGCCAGTGTGATGCTAGGTATGTAGGCCGTATGTCCCAAAACCTGGCGGATCATATCAACATCATGTCCCATCCACTGTTCACAACGGGCAAGGTACAGGCTGGATCCAACCAGCCCATAAAACATAATGTGCAACATTAGATATGATTCGCGATTGGAGAACATTTGCTAAACAATCAGCAGTGTGCTAAGAATTATGCTGATGATCAGTTTAAGAATTTAAGATTGTCAGGCAGCCTCACAGTGTGGCCCATTTATGTGTACTGGAAGCTACATATATTTATTCACAGGGCCCTGTTCATTGCAGACAGAAAGAACATGTACGCATATTGCGCCTGTTTAACTGAACAAAATAAGTGACAGCCATTCACTCGTTCATTCCTCAGGGCAATGTCTTGATCAATCAGAGTCAAGCTGCCTGGTTTACATTTCAAACAATTCTTAGCAGTTAACTGTAAGTCACCATCACCTGGTGCATTCTCCATGGCAGCATCTCTACCATCAGAGTCTACTTGCTAACCAATCAGCACTCTCTGCTCACACAGTATAAATTTGTTTTTTCCCTTATATTGCCATTCTTGCAAATTGTCCTGACCAGTGCAAGATGAAAAGCTTTGACAAAAACTGTCTCTTTTTTTCAGCAATACTCAGGTTCTGGACCATCAAATGTTTATTGGATGTGTGGGTACCTTGTGAGGTAATAATGATTCTTCTGATGTCAGGGCATGTTGACTTGGCACGCCTCACATTCCCTCTGGCAGGATGCGAACAAGTGGAGACCCACAGGGGTCTGTGCTGAGGCCTCAACTTTTTACAATTTACATCAATGACTTAGATGAGGGGAGTGAAGGCTGGTAGCTCAATTTGCAGATGACGCAAAGATAGGTAGGAAAGTATTTTGTGAAGAAGACATAAGGAGGTTCTTGATGGATATAGAAAGGTTGAGTGAGTGGGCAAAGATCTGGCAAATGGAGTTTAATGTGGGATGTGTGAAGTTGTTCACTTTGGCAGGAAGAACAAAAAAGCAGAGTATGACTTAAATGGAAAATGGCTGCATAATTCTGAGGTGCAGAGGGATCTAGATGTTCTTGTACATGAGCCACAAAAACTTAGTGTACAGGTACTGCAAGTAATTAAGAAGGCTGATGGAATGCTATCCTTTATTACGGGGTGAACTGAACATAAAAGTAAGAATGTTTTGCTTCAGTTATATAGGGCATTGGTGAGACTGCACCTCGAATGCTCTGCACAGTTTTGGTCTCCTGATTTAAGGAAGGATGTAAATGCATTGGAGGCAGTTGACAGGAGGTTTACTAGGTTGATACCTGGAATGAGTGGGTTGTCTTTTAAGGAAAGGTTGGACAGGCTGGGCTTGTTTCCACTGGAGTTTAGAAGAGTGAGGGGGGTGATTTGATTGAATTATACAAGATCCTGAACAGCCTTGACAAGGTGGACGTGGAAAGGATGTTTCCTCTTGTGGGAGAGTCCAGAACTAGGGGGCACTGTTTTAAATTTAGGGGTCACCTTTTTAGGATGGAGATGAGGAGAACATTTTTCTCTCAGAGGGTTGTGCGACTTTGGGACTCTGCCTCAGAAGGTGGTGGAGTTGGGGTCATTGAATATTTTTAAGGCAGGGGTAGATAGATTCTTGTTAGGCTAGGGAATCAAAGGTTATCGGGAGTAGATGGGAATGTGGAAATCGAAACACAAGAAGATCAGCCATGATCTTATTGAATGGTGGAGCAGGCTCAAGGGGCCGAATGGCCTACTCCTGTTCCTGTTTCTTACGTTCTTATCATTCGATGTCTAGATTCATACCTGATCACTATACTGTTCTCCAGCCTGTTTCCTGGTTCAATCTATCCACATATACACTTGGTGCAATTGCTGGAGGATGTCAGGTCTAAGAGAACAAGGACTTTCTGGCCCTTGGGGAATCCCAAGCTCATCTCTGTGAGGCCAAAATAGTCTTAGAGCCTCTGGAACATCCTGGAAGGACTCTGGCCACCCTCCAATCACAGTCTTCCATAACTGTTGCAATACAGGAACATTGGACATCTCTTGTTGCAGTTGCTGGCATCTATTCTTCCCGAAATTCAGCCGGTCGATATGAAAGATGTCTTCAATTTCCATTTCGATGAAATCCACTTGCAGATCTAAGGAAATATCTGCAGTTTTGGATCAGATGTGAGCATGGAACAAGCCAGTTTGTAGCGTATGTCACAGTCATAGCCTTGTATTTTGATGAGTAAGTGATGGAATCTGGATGGTGCACTAGTTAACGGCTGAATGTCAATTGTACACGAGGTGTGGACTCACTGGATTCTGTAATCACAGGTTTGGATAATCATACAGCCTGGATGGAATTCATTTGCTCCATTATGTCTGTACCATCTTTGAAAGAGCGATTTTGCTTTGTCTCTCCTGCCTGCTCTTTCCCTATAACCCTGCAAATCCCCCCTATCGGTATTTATCCTGTTCCCTTTTGAAACTTACTATTGAATCTGCTTCCAGCATGTCTTCAGGCAGTGCATTCTAGATTGGAACAACTCACTGGATAAAAGGAATTGTGTCGAATTCTGGGTGTTTCATATGAGAAAGGATGTGAGGGTCTTGGAGGGAGTGCAGCAGAGATTTACTGGAATGGTACCAGGGATGAGGATTTCAGTTATACGGAGAGATCAGAGAAGCTGGGATTGTTCTCCTTAGAGCAGATAAAGTCAAGGGGAGATTGAATGGAGGTGTTCAAATTAATGTGGAGTATTGACAGAGTGAGGAGAAACTGTTCCCACCGGAACAACACTCAGTTACAAGATTTCAAATAATTGTCAAAAGAACCAGAGGGGAGAGAAAGAGAACATTTTTATCCAGTGAGTTGTTCCAAGCTGGAATGCACAAATCTTTGAAGGTGGCAGGAGAAGTTGATCAAATTGTTAAAAATCCCTGCAGGATATTTGGTTTAGACAGAGACAGAGGCCAGGATTTTCCAGCCACGCCATGGTGGGACCTGCTGCGGGAGATTTGGTGGCCCAGCCAAAAGCCCATTGACTTTCGATAGGAGCAGACGATCCCGGTGGTGGATGGGGCTGGAAATTCACACCCATCGAGTGTAAAAGCCTTCGAGGATTTGTGTACATGTTCTCCACTGTCCCTGCACCTCATTTAAAATCACCTGATATTATTTATATCATCTGTCCTCATTCTTCCTCCCACATGAATCATTCACATTGCTCTGCATTAAATTTCATTTCTCAGGTATGTTTTATATTTTATATCTCACATTGATGTTGATTTTCTACGTGTCTAACAGATTTTATTCGCAGTGTTTTAAATGTCTGCTCCAGCTTCCAGCACTTTCTTCAGCTTTATTTACTTTTCTCTGAGTCCACACTCAGGCTTAATTAATCAAGCACCATGAGCATTGATCAGTCAACAGACAGACATAATCAAAGGCAGAACAATTGAATCATTGGACACCACAAATTCTCTCTCCATTTCACCAATCTATGTCCTCCTAAAGCCTATTCCAATTCTCCTCACTGTTTGCATTCTGTATTCCTGTTATCTATAAACAACAAAATTCTGTCCTTTATATATGTCCAGGTCATTTAACGGTATCAGAAGGAGCAGTGGTCCTAATACTGACTCGTGGGGAACATCTCTGTGTACTCCCCTCCATCCTGAATTTCACCGTTGACCACTTCTGTCTGCTTTCTGTCCCATAGCCAGTGTCGTATCCACAATGTCACTGCCCCTTTAATCTATGGGTTTCACTTTCCTAACATGTGACAATTGAAAGTCCATATACATAACATGAACCAGGCTGAGCTCATCAACCCTCTCCATTACTTCCTCAAAGAACTCCAAGTTGGTCAGACACGATTTCCCATGAACATACCTTTGCTGCTGCTCATTTATTAACTCATGTTTTCCAAACCACATTTTAAGTTGTTGCAGATTTTAGAAGTTAGAAGTTTCCCCCAATGTTTCACTGATGTGAGACTGGCTGGTTTGTAGTTACAGGGTTTATCCCCCTCTCCTTTTTTAAACCGGATGGAACATTTACAACTCTCCAGTTCTCTGGCACCACCGCCATATCCAAGGAGGATTGGAAGGTTAGGGTCAGTGTGTCCACTATTTCCACCATTCCTTCCCTCAGTTACCCTCACAAATCACATCCAGACCGGGTAAATGTTCTACTTTATTGTGGTATAAAAAGTGTTGGATTGGAAGGGATTAACTGAACTTGTTTGTTCAGTGACTGTAATTAATGTCACTCTCCACGGATCCTAATTGTGTCACTGGAGGGTTTCCCTCTTCTGTTAAAAGGGAATCCTTTCAATGTGTTATCCCATAATGTCAGCGGGAACCTCACCACCAACACTGACAGGGATCAGCGGCTCCAGAGAGGAGGAGAGGATGGATCAGAATCTGAGAACAACGGATTGGAATGTTACAACAATGGATTGGAATCTGAGAACAATCGACTGGAATGTTACAACAATGGACAGGAGTTTCTCCTGGGATTTTTACTTTCTTTCCACATATTATGATCGTCTATCGTTAAAAATTCAGATCAAATATTCACTTTACATCGTTCAGTACTTTTACTATCCCATCCTGGCTGTTGTTGGTGTCTCTGGTAAGTCTCTCTATTAACTCTGTCCACCATGTTTAACTGTATTACTGTTCCCATCGTTTACTCTGCCCTCTTTGCTGCTGTTGCTGCTGGTGACTCTCTATAATCAGTTATTAACTCTATACCCCATTGCTAACTGCATTCCTGGTTTTGTAATTTTCTTTCACTTGTGTTGCAGTTGGTGTCCCTGATAATTCTGTAAACCATGATTCATTCTCTTATTCTTTCTCATTAAACTCTTGGGAAGACTGAAGTCAGTGTCATCGGTCCCCACTATAAACTCCATTCCATACCCATGAAGTGCATCCACTTCCCTGGCCAATGTCTGAGGCTGAACCAGGCTGATGCAACCTTTGATTTCTATTCGACCCTGAGCTGATTTATGACCTCATATAAACTACTGCTCATCCCAAACTCTGCTTCCCATCTCCTACCTCATACCGAATCCCATTCACTCATCATCCCTGTGCTGACTGACCTCCACCGATTCCTGGTCTTGCAGCTCCTCAATTTTAATATTCCCATTCCTGTGTTCAAACCTCCCCATGCCTTTTCCCCTCCATTTAGTTTCATTCCCCTGTTAATTTCCCATGTTCCTGCATATCTTTCCCTTCAAGTGTTTATCCAAACCTCTTTATAAAATCAGTTTCTTTCCTTCTCTTTCTTGGTCATGAATTTTGTCTCTCCAGCATCAACAATGTTCCAGAAGCCTTGATTCTTAGAATATTGTAAACTGCACAACCAGCCACTCCCAGGATGTGGACTTAGACAGCTTGAGTGAGTGGGCAAATACATTGACATGATTTCACTGTCTCCAGCTCCTTCTCTTGGACCACTCTATTCTTGTACAAGACCAGAAAGCACCTCCTCCCTCACTTCCCAGAGTTCAGCTCTCAGCCTCACTCCATTCAGACAAAGTTTCACCTTTGTACTACTTACTTCATGGGTCTGTGAAACCTCCTGTATTTATACCAGTTGAAATCCTAGTCAGCTGATTCAGCCACTTATGGCTAGGAAACTAGTTCTGACTAACTACCTAATTAACAAATTACAAACAAAGGCAAGTGGAGTGCAGCTGAGATAACTGAGTGAAGACTTGGAATTTGGTGGTTGGGCGTGCGGGGGTGTTAAAGTGTTAATTTTTACTCTTAAATTTTGTTCTTAAAAGCTAATCTAGTCTGTAATTAGCAGTAACTGGAAAGTACTGTGCAGGCAGGCTGAGTTCTTTCATTCTGGCAATTGAGACAAGGTAAACTCACTCTCAGCTGTAGGAGCTGAGTAGTTAACTAGCTAACTACCTGAACCTGGTTACTGAAGCCGCAGTTCAGTCTACAATGGATTCAGGATTCTTTAGTGCAGCCAAGGCAAACGGAGTTCAGCTGAGCTAACTGAGTGGAGACTTGGAGATTGGTGAGAGGGGAAGTTCAGTGAAGCAGGGAAGGAGATGTTTATTTCCTCTTTCTATCTTTCTCATCCCATAGGAATTGGTTCTTGCTCCAGTCCAGGGAAAGGAGTGAGCAATTTGGCGAGTATCGGGCTAGTGAATAAGCTCCATTCTATCCCTAAGGCTTTAAAAGGTACACAAATGTGTGGTAAAGTTAATAAAATATACAAGGAAATGACATAGGTAAATGATTAATATAATTGAGTAATTATTTAAAACACATTAAGGATGGCAGGGCAGGTGATGTGTCGAGGCTGCAGCATGTGGGAGCTCCTGATTAACACTGTGTGGGGAAAGTTACCTGGATGCTTTATACCAGGAGGCAATCACACCTCTTAAGACAGGGTCTTCTAATTTGGTCAGTGGCCAGGGACAGGAGGGTATGACTGTGAGTGAAGAAGATAAGGGGACCCAGAGGGCAGGAGTGCAGGAGTGTGAGCCTCAGCAATTATTTAACAGGTTTGAGGTTCACTCAGCTTGTTTGGATGAGAGCAGAGACAGCAGTGTGGATGAGCAAACAGACCACAGCACCGTAGTACAGGAAGCCATTCAAATTGGGGGAGCAAAAGTGAACATAGTGGTAGTAGGGAACAGTATAGTGAGGGGGATTGACACTGTTCTCTGTAGCAAAGAGCGAGAGTGCAGATGGTTGTGTTGCCTGCCCGGTGCCAGGGTTCTGGCATCTGCTCAGGGTTGGAGAGGAACTTGCAGTGGGTGTGGTGGTTCCAGTGGTCGTGGTCCATGTGGGTACCAAGAAAAAGGCAGGATGAGGAAGGAGGCTCTGCATAGTCAGTATGAGGAACTAGTCACCAGACTAAGAAGCAGAACCTTAAAGGTAATAATCTCTCTGTGGTAATTATAGTTTGGATAAACTTAGGACTGTAGCTTTAAGAATGATCCTGTGTTGTAAGATCACATGATTTGTGTAAACCAACATCTCAGCAGCACAGGGAACCTCTAGGGGAGAGTTCTTCTTTAGTTATGGAGTATGATGCACATATGTAAGTTGCTGCTGCTGTCTTGTAAATAAAGTTCACTGTGTCCACTCAGAAAAGTTGTCTGGAAGATCAACTCTATAACAAACTGGTGATGAGGAAACATCAGATGCGCTGCTGTAACTTGCCCAGAGATTGTCGGTATCTAAGTTCATTAAAAAGAAAAGAAGATATTCTGATCTGAAATGCCACAGTTTGGCAGAACCAAACCCTTTGAACCAATCACAAACGATTATTCTCAATATATAGATCAACTTGCGTTCTACTTTCAAGCCAACAAAATCACAGAGGTGGGAAGGAGGAGAGCGATTCTCTTGAGTATTTGTGGAGGCAAGACCTACAGTTTAATTTGAAGCATGAAGGCCCCCAGTGCCCTGGATTCATAGACTTTCATTCAATTAATAGACCTCATTCAGGGACATTTTCAACCCAAGCCCTCAGTCACAATGCAGAGATTCCGGTTTAATTGATGGAATGGAGTCCCAGGAGAGTCCATTGCTATCTACATGGTGAAATTAAAACAACTAACGGAAGATTGTGAATTGGGTGAAACCCTGAATGACATGCTCAGAGATCGTTTGGTATGTGGCGTGCAGGAGGATGCTATTCAGCGAAGATTGCTGGCTGAAGTGGATCTTGATTTTAAGAAAGCGTTAGAAATAGCGCTGGTGATGGAAATCTCCGGAAGGGATTCACAAGCAATTCAAGGGGCACAAAATAGCACTGTCCTCCTAGTTGGGCGGGAACAGTCAGCAGAAAGTGGCGTGAAAAGCCGGAACTCTGCTACGAAGTGGGAAACAGCCCCTGCAAACCAAAAAATGCGAGGAAATCGCTCAGCAACAAAATCAAAAACGAATTTGTATCGACATGGAAACAATCATTCTTCTAGCGATTGGCAATTTAAGAAAGTCGAGTGTTATTTTTGTCACAGGAGTGGACACATATTGAAACATTGCAAAGTGAGATTTAAACAGGCCTCCAAACAACAATCGAAGTTCAATGAAGTCTGTAGTGTAGAAGAGCCGGAAAGAACCAATTCTGACATTTATTCATTATTCAACATGAAAGTTGGAAAGACAGAGCCAATTATTGTCACAGTGCAAATGAATGGTAAACAATTAAAAATGGAAGGAGACACAGGTATTTCTCCCACTGTTATAGGAGAACACACTTTCAGATATTTAAATAAAGGTGATCAACAATTAAATTTGGAACAAACATCTGCCAAGTTGAAAACATATGCAGATGAAGAAATCCAGGTAATAGGTATCACTAGAGCAACTGTTCATTCTAGACACCAATCGGCACAGCTACCAGTGATGGTGGTAGGAGGTGAAGGACCAAGCCTTCTAGGGTGTGATTGGTTGAAAGAGATTAAATTAAACTGGTCCGAAATCTTCCAGTTACGAGCAGGGAGACCACTCGAGCTGCTAATAGAATATGACACTGTCTTCAAGGATGAACTGGGAAAAATCCAAGGCCTACAGGCCAGGATTTATGTGGGCCCAGAAGCAACCCCTCGCTTCTTGAAAGCAAGACCGGTGCCATACGTCCTGAGAGAGAAGTTTGATGCTGTGTTGAACCGGCTAGAGAGGCTGGGTATCAAGATTGGTCCAGTTCTCAGAGTGGGCAGCACCCAAGGTCCCTGTCCTTAAACCAAACCAGACCATCCGGATCTGCGGGGACTATAAACTAACAATCAACGGAGCAGCCAAACTGGACAGGTACCCCATTCCCAAGATTGAAGACCTATAGTAGGAAGTACAACGTATATAAAGCTTGACATGAGTCATGCATATCAGCAACTGGAGTTGGAAGATGCCTCCCGGGAATTTGTGACCATAAATACCCACAAAGGGTATCAACATACATGCCTGCCCTTCGGTGTCTCCTCGGCCTGTGCCATTTTCCAAAGGACAATTGAGAGCTTACTACAGGGCCTACCTCAAGTAATGGTCTACCTGGACAATGTACTGATAACTGGGTTCACAGAAAAGGAACACTTGGCGAACCTGGAGGAAGTTTGGGAACGATTTATGGAAGCAGGAGTGTTCCTGAAGAAGGAAAAATGCACTTTTCAGGCAAACAAAGTCATTTATTTGAGCCTTTGGGTAGATGCCCAAGGGTTACACCCTGTTGTGGAGAAAGGTAAAGCAATAAGAGAGGCACCTGCACCTAAGAACATCTCTGAACTTAAAGCATTTTCAGGGATGGTAAATTATTATGGGCGATTTCTACCAAATTATTCCACAGTTCTAGCCCCTCTACATTCTCTGCTAGGAAAAAAACAGGGTTGGTTTTGGGAGTCACCCCAAGAAGAAGCCTTTGTGAAAGTAAAACAGCTCTTATACTCTTCAAATTTGTTAGTGCATTATGACCAGACAAAGGAATTGGTGCTAACCTGTGACGGGTCCCCCTATGGATTGGGAGCGGTCCTATCTCACAAAATGGATGACAGCACCGAGAGGCCATTAGGCTATGTATCCAGGACACTTATCACAGCTGAAAAAGGATATTCTCAGCTCCAAGAGGAAAGTGTGTTCATTATTTTTGGCGTAAAAAATTCCACCAATACGTGCACAGGCGACATTTCACGATCGTATTAGACCACAAACCACTTTTGGGTCTTTAGTGAGGAAAAGGCTATACCACTCATAGCGTCAGCACGAATATACAATGATGGGCCCTAATTTTGGCAGCATATGAATAACATTTGTACATAGACCAGGGATTCATATAGCAAATGCCGATGCCCTAAGTCGCCTTCCTTTACAAGAGAACAATGACCACATCCCAATTCCTCAAGCACTCATATTAGTGATGAATTTCCGAGATTCCTCGCCAGTCTGTGCCAGGCAGATAAGAAACTGGACGAATTGTGATCCAGTCCTGTCTCGAGTGAGAGACTAAGTGTTACATGGCTGGTCCCAGAAATCAGTCACTGATGAATTGAAGCCATTTTGCAACCGAAGATACGAGATGAGCAGTCAAGATGGTATTCTATTATGGGGTGTACGAGTGGTAGTTCCTTCACAAGGAAGGGAACCACTCTTAGTAGAGCTACACATGCCCATCCAGGAATCTCACGCATGAAGACGATAGCGCAAAGTTATCTTTGGTGGCCGGGGATGGACGGTGATATTGGACGGGGGGTAAAGCACTGTGTGCAATGTCAACAGCTGCAAGAGTTACCAGTGGCAGTCCCGTTACACCCATGGGAGTGTCCTGGTAGACCTTGGGTGCAATTGCACAGAGATTACGTTGGTCCTTGCCTCGGAATCATCTTTCATTCCAAGCACTTAGACGTATTGTCGGAAAGGCAGATGAGCTTAGGGCGTGGATTGGCACGTGGGATTACAACATTATTGCTATTAGTGAGACTTGGTTGCAGGTGGGGCAGGACTGGCAGCTCAATGTTCCGGGGTTCCGTTGTTTCAGACGTGATAGAGGGGGAGGGATGAAAGGGGGAGGAGTGGCATTACTAGTCAGGGAAAATATCACAGCTGTGCATAAGCAGGACAGCCCGGAGGGCTCGTCTACAGAGGCCATATGGGTGGAGCTGAGGAATGGGAAAGGTGTGACCACACTAATAGGGTTGTATTATAGACCGCCCAATAGTCAGAGAGAATTAGAGGAGCAAATCTGTAGAGAGATAGCAGACCGATGTAAGAAACAGAAAGTTGTGATAGTAGGAGATTTTAACTTTCCACATATTGACTGGGACTCCCATACTGTAAAAGGGCTGGATGGCTTGGAGTTTGTCAAATGTGTTCAGGACAGTTTTCTAAATCAATATGTAGAGGTACCAACGAGAGAGAATGCAATACTTGATCTCCTATTAGGGAACCAGACAGGTCAGGTGACAGAAGTATGTGTAGGCGAACATTTTGGGTCCAGTGACCACAATGTCATTAGTTTTAAGCTAATTATGGATAAGGATAGGTCTGGTCCTCGAGTTGAGATTCTAAATTGAAGAAAGGCCAATTTTGTGTAAATGAGAAAGGGTCTAGGAAGAGTGGATTGGCATAAGTTGTTTTCTGGCAAGGATGTGTTCAGTAAGTGGAAGGCATTCAAAGGCAAAATTTTGAGAGTGCAGAGTTTGCATGTTCCTGTCAGGATTAAAGGCAAAGTTAACAGGCATAGGGAACCTTGGTTTTCAAGGTATATTGGCGATCTGGTTAAGAAGAAGAGAGAGGTGTATAGCAGGTATAGGCAACAAGAAGCAAATGAGTACTTGTAGAGTATAGAAAATGTTAGAAAATACTAAAAAAGAAAATCAGGAAGGCAAAAAGAAGACATAAGGTTGCTTTGGCAGATAATATGAAGGTAAACCCTAAGGGTTTCTACAAGTATATTAAGAGTAAAAGGATAGTAAGGGACACAATTGGTCCCCTTGAAGATCAGAGTGGTCGTCTATGTGTGGAGCCTCACGAGATGGGGGAGATCTTAAACAGTTTTTTTGCATCAGTCTTTACTCAGGAAACTGGCATAGTGTATAAGGAAGGAAGGGAAACAAGCAGTAGTTTCATGGAACATATAGAGATTAAAGAGGAGGAGGTGCTTGCTGCTTTGCAGCGAATAAAGGTAGATAAATCCCCCGGGCCTGTCATGATATTCCCTCGGACCTTGAGGGAGACTAGTGTAGAAATTGCAGGGGCCCTGGCAGAAATATTTAAAATGTCCTTAGCCACGGGTGAGGTGCCGGAGGATTGGAGGGAAGCTCATGTTATTCCGTTGTTTAAAAAAGGCTCCAAAAGTCAACCAGGTAATTACAGGCCAGTGAGCCTGACGTCAGTAGTAGGTAAATTATTGGAAGGTGTTCTGAGAGATCGGATATATAATTATTTGGACAGCCAAGGGCTGATTAAGAATAGTCAGCATGGCTTTGTGCGTGGTAGGTCATGTTTAACGAACCTTGTAGAGTTTTTCGAGGAGGTGACAAAGAAAGTAGATGAAGGAGAGGCTGTGGATGTTGTCTACATGGACTTTAGTAAGTCCTTTGACAAGGTCCCACATGGGAGGTTAGTTCAGAAGGTTCAGACACTTGGTATCCATGGAGAGGTTGTAAACTGGATTTGAAATTGGCTGTGTGGGAGAAGACAGAGAGTGGTAGTGGATGATTGCTTCTCAGACTGGAGGTCTGTGACTAGTGGTGTGCCTCAGGGATCTGTACTGGGACCATTGTTGTTTGTTGTCTATATCAATGATCTGGATGATAATGTGGTGAATTGGACCAGCAAATTTGCTGATGACACTAAGATTGGAGTAGTTGTGGACAGCGAGGAAGGCTTTCAAAGCTTGCAGAGAGATCTGGACCAACTGGAAAAATGGGCCAGAAAATGGCAGATGGAATTTAATGTGGAAAAGTGTGAGGTGTTACATTTTGGAAGGTCAAACCAAGGTAGGACATACACAGTAAATGGTAGGGCACTGAGGAGTGCGGAGGAACAAAGGGATCTGGGAGTTCAGATACACAATTCCCTGAAAGTGGCGTCACAGGTAGACAAGGTTATAAAGAAAGCTTTTGGCATACTGGCCTTCATAAATCAAAGTATTGAGTATAGGAGTTGGGATGGTGAGGTTGTATAAGACATTAGTGAGGCCAACTTTGGAGTATTGTGTGCAGTTCTGGTCGCCTAACTACAGGAAGGATATCAGTAAGATTGAGAGAATGCAGAGAAGATTTACTAGGATGTTGCCGGGTCTTAAGGAGTTGAGTTACAGGGAGAGATTAAACAGGTTAGGACTTTATTACTTGGAGCGTAGAAGAATGAGGGGAGATTTGATAGAAGTTTACAAAATTGTGAGGGGTATAGACAGAGTAAATGCGAGTAGGCTCTTGCCACTTAGATTAGGAGAAATAAACACGAGAGGACATGGCTTTAGGGTGAAAGAGGAAAGGTTGAGGGGGAACATTAGGGGGAACTTCTTCATTCAGAGAGTGGTGAGAGTGTGGAACGAGTTACCATCTGATGTGGTAAATGTGGGCTCACTCTTAAGTTTTAAGAATAAATTAGATAGATACATGGATGGGAGAGGTCTAGAGGGTTATGGACTAGGTGCAGGTCAATGGGACTAGCGGAATAGTATTTTGGCACAAACTAGAAGGGCCGAATGGCCTGTTTTCTGTGCTGTAGTGTTCTATGGTTCTATGGTTTATGAGGTAAAATCACCAACGCCAGAACTTCGCCAACCATGGATTGCCAGAGGTAATTGTCTGAGATAATGGTACTACGTTTATGAGCGCTGAATTTCAATGATTTATCAACATCAATGATATCAACCACGTGAAGACTGCACTGGACCATCCGTCATCTAACGGACTGGCAGAAAGGGCAGTACAAACTTTTAAAGTGGGAATGAAAAAGTTAAAGTGAATCACTGGAAACTAGACTTGCTCATTTCCTATTTCACGACAGAACAACCCCCCCACCCCCCCCACTACAACAGGAGCAACCCCTGAGAATTACTGATGAGGCGTTGTCTTCGAACAAGATTAAGCCTGATACTTCCCAATTTTGGAGGGGAGGGTGGAGAAAAGTCAAGGAATCCAAAAAGAGATTCATGATTTGCATAATCGTGAGCTACAATTTACTGTTGGAGAAGCAGTATATGTAAGGACTTTCGGTCGAGGACTGAAGTGGATAGCTGGTAGAGTGAGCTCCGTCACTGAGCCATTATTGTACCATGTGGAAGTGGAAGGCCGGATCAGCAGTAAACATGTGGATCATTTAAGAAGAAGAGAGATACCCCAAAAAAAAATGTTCCACATGTAACCATTACTGAACCAGTGGTTCCTGTTGAAGTCGCTCAACCAAGGACAGACATGACCAATGCCTCTGTTAGAGTGGAAGACACTGAACTGCATGTGCCTAATGAGGTATCTGATGTTAATGCAGTTCCAGAGAATGTGTTCCCTGCAAAAGAATTGAAGTCGTAAAGCTATGGATCAGAAAACCACCTGAAAGACTGAACTTGTAATTTCATGACCTGTGTAAGTATTCTAAGTTCATGAGATAAATATCCTTGTAAATGCAAAATGTACAGAAATGTTAAAGGGGGAGGAATGTAGCAATTATAGTTTGGATAAACATAGGACTGCAGCTTTAAGAATAATCCTGTTTTGTAAGATCACATGACCTGTGTAAACCAATGTGTGAGCAGCATGGGGAACCTCTAGTAGAGAGTTCCTCTTTAGTTATGGAGTTTGATACACATCTGTAAGTAGTTGCTGCTGTCTTATAAATAAAGTTAACTGTGTCCACAAAGAAAATTGTCTGAAAGATCAACTCTATTACACGCTGGATTATTACCTGAGCACATGCAAATTGGCCTAGGACAAGTAAGATGAGAGAAATGAATGTGTGGGACAAAGACTGGTGTGTGAGAAGTGGGTTCCGGTTTGTGGGGCACTGGCATCAGTATTGGGGAAAGTGTGATCTGTACCATTGGGACGGTCAACAACTGAACTGTGCTGGGGCTGGTATCCTCGTGAGCTGCATAACTATGGAAGTAGAGATGGTTTTAAACTGAATAGTGGGGTCAAGGCATCAAATCTGGGAAAATGTGGTAAAGCAAAGAGTAGAGATAAGACAAGAGGGAAAGCTATTAATGTGGGAAATGATAAACCATCCATGACAGAAAGGGACAAAGAGTGCACTCAGAGTAAATCAGCAGATAAGGCTATACACTACAAAAATAATAAATGGACAAAACTAAAGTCTCTGTATCTAAATGCACGTAGCATTCAAAACAAAACGGATGAACTGATAGCGTAAATAGAAACAAATAAATACGATCTGATAGCAATTACAGAAACATGGCTACAGGATGATGTAAGATTGGGATCTGAATATTTAACAGTGTGTGACATTTAGGAAGGACAGGAAGTTAGGAAAAGCTAGAGGGGTGGATCTGTTAATTAAAGATGATATTAGCACATTAGAGAGGGATGACCTAAATTCAGGAAACCAGGATGTTGATGCAGTTTGGATTGAGAAGAGGAATGATAAACGCGAGAAGTTACTTGTGGGAGTGGTTTGCAGGCCCCCCACACAGTAGGACAGAGTACAAAGGAAGAGATAATGGGAGCTTGTCAGAAAGGTACGGCAATAATCATGGGGGATTTTAATCTACATATAGACAGGAAAAGTCAAATGGGCAAAGGTATCATAGATGAGGAGTTCATAGAATGTTCTCGGGATAGTTTCTTAGAACAGCACATTCTGGAACTAACCAGAGAACAGGCTATACTAGACCTGGTATTGAGCAATGAGATAGGATTAATTGATAACCTCTTAGTGAAGGCACCCCCTGGGTAACAGTGATCATAATATGATTGAATTTTACATCCATATTGAGGGACAAATTATTACGTCCAAGACTAGTATTTTAAACTTAAATAAAGGCAATTATTAGGCCATGAAAGCAGAGCTAGTTAATGAACTGGAAAATGAGGTTAAGGGATAGGTCAATAGAGGTTCAGTGGCAGACATTTAAAGGGATATTTCAGAATACACAGAATATATACATTCCAATGAGAAAGAAAAATTCCAAGGGGAGGGCCCACCATCCGTGGTTAATTAATAAAGTTAAAGACAGTATCAAACTTAAAGAAAAAGCATATAATTACGCAAAGATGGGTGGCAGCTTGAAGATTGGAAAGAATATAAAGAACAGCAAAGAATGGCAAAAAGATTAATAAGGATGGAAAAATTTGAGTATGAGAGAAAGCTAGCTAGTAACATAAAGACAGATAGTAAGAGCTTCAATAGGTATTTAAATAAGAAAAGAGTTAACAAAGTGAGCATTGGTCCTATAGAAAGTGCGTCTGAGGAATTGCTAGTGGAAAATAATGGATGGTGGATGAATTAAACAGGCATTTTGCTTCAGTCTTCACTGTAGATAAGACAAGTAACATCCCAGAAATAGCTGTGAATCAGGAAATGGAAGGGAGGGAGGAACTTGGGAAAATTACAATCACCAGGGAAGTGATATTAAGCAAATTGTTGGAATGCAGGATGACAAATCCACATGTCCAGATGGACTTCAGCCTAAGGTCTTGAACGAAGTGGCTAGTGAGATAATTGATACATTGGTTTTAATTTTCCAAAATTCCCAAGATTTGGGGAAGGTTCCATTAGACTGCAAAATAACAAAGGTTATTTATTTATCTTATTCAAAAAGGGAGGGAGACAGAAGGCAGGAAACTACAGGCCAGTTAACATCTGTCATAGGGAAAATGTTAGAAGCTATTATTAAAGATGTTACAGCAGGGCACTTAGAAAAAAATCAAGGCAATCAGGCAGAGTCAACATGATTTTGTAAAAGGGAAATCATGTTTCACCAATTTATTGGAGCACTTTGGAGGAGTCACATATGCTGTGAATAAAGGGTAGCCAGTGGATGAACTTAACTTAGATTTCCAGAAGGCATTTGATAAAGTGCCACATCAAATGTTATTGTGGAAAATAAAAGCTCATGGGGTAGGGGGTAACATATTGACATGGATAGAAGATTGGCTGACTAACCGGAAGCAGAGAGTAGGCATAAATGGGTCTTTTTGTGGTTGGCAGGATATGACGAGTGGTGTGCCAGGGATCAGTGCTGGGCCTCAACTTTTTACAATTTATATAAATGGCTTGGATGAAAGGACCAAAGGAATGGTTGCTAAATTTACTGATGACACAAAGATAGGTAAGAATGTAAATTATGAAGAGGACATGAGGCTACAAAGTGACATAGATCGGTTATGTGGGTAGGAAAAGATCTGGCGAATGGGCTAGAATGTGAGCAAATGTGAAATTGTTCATTTTGGCAGGAAGAATAAAAAGGAAGCTTATTAACTAAATGGTGAGAGAGGGCAGAGCTCTGAGATTCAGAGGGATCTTGGAATCCTAGCACATGGATCACAAAAGCTTAGTGTGCAGGTACAGCAGGTAATTAGGAAAGCTAATACTATGTTATCATTTATTGTGAGGGAAATTGATCACTAAAGTAGGGGGGTTATGCTTCAGTTGTACAGGCATTGGAGGGACCACATCTGGAGCATTGTGTACAGTACTGGTCTCCTTATCCAAAGAAAGATGTAAATGCATTAGGAACAGTTCTGAGAAGGTTTACTAGATTAATACTGGGAATGGGTGGGTTGTCTTATGAGGAAAGGTTGTAATTTCGAAGAGTAAAAGGCGATTTGCTTGAAACCTTTAAGACCCTGATGGGTCTAGACAGGGTGGATGTGGAGATGGTGTTTCCTCATGTGGGAGAATCTAGAACTAGGAGTCACTGTTTG
This sequence comes from Cetorhinus maximus, assembly GCF_964194155.1. NCBI lineage: Eukaryota > Metazoa > Chordata > Chondrichthyes > Lamniformes > Cetorhinidae > Cetorhinus > Cetorhinus maximus. The sequence continues at coordinate 21,863 of NW_027597644.1, forward strand.
AAAATAAGAGGTCGCTCATTTAAGATAGAGATGAGGAGAATGTTTTTCTGTCAGAGGGTAGGGAGTCTTTGGAACGCTCTTCTTCAAAAGGCGGTGGAAGAAGAGTCTGAATATTTTTAAGGCAGAGCTAGCTGGATTCTTGATTAACAAGGGGTGAAAGGTTATCAGGGGTAGGAAGGAATGTGGGGTTGAGGTTACAATCAGATCAGTCATGACCTTATTGAATGGTAGAGCAGGCTCGAGGGGCTGAGTGGCCTACTCCTGCTCCTAACTTGTATGTTCGTATGTACAACTACCTCTTAGTAGAGAGCTTGTAACATTCACTCCACACAAATGCCCACCATCTTCACCAAGAGAGAATCTAACCATCCCCCCTTGATATTCAATGGCATTACCATCACTGCACCCCCCGCCCCCCTCTATCAACATCATGGGTGGAATTTTCCCAGGTTGGCACTAAGTGCAGTAGCGGGTGGGTAAAATGATGTTTTACCCGTGGGCCTCGATGTCGGGTTTTCACACTGTATCATCCCAAACCCGGCACATTATTTCTGCATTCCTGGGAAACCTGCCGTTTCCATGGCGAACGGGCTCCCATTCACCCGCCTGCCATCACCCAGCCGCTGCATCTCGCCAGGCGCCATGTTTAAAGTCCAGCCACAAGCACATATCTCAGTTCATCCAGACCACCACTGCTGCATGGAAGACATGGCCCTGAAACTAAAGAGGACTGCAGCCCCAGCTTCAGCCACACGTTCCTCGAGAACCTTTTGGATGCCGTAGAGACCTGCCAGGATGTCCTCTACGCCCGCTCTGGCCGCAGGATGGACAGCAACAGCAACAGGTGCTGAAGGTGGATAAAGGATCAGATACTTTAACAGTTTTATGGCTGCGTCTCTATGATATGACCCTGATCACAAAGAACAAGTGAGCTGCCCTCGGCCAGACAGGAGTCAGACATTCTTAGAGGCTGTGTGAAGATTTATGGAGTGTGCGCAGTGCATGGTCATCATCATCTTCCTGCAATTGAGTGACTATTAGGGCCTCCCCTGCGTCTCCATGACAGGAGCATTCTCACATTCTGCCATAAGCCAGACGGGAGTCAAACGTTCACAAGTGTGATGTGAGGGTCTATGGTGTCTCCTCACTGCATGTCGTCATCATCCTCCACAAATCTAGCAACTATGAGGGCCTCCCGAGCGTGCCTGCCTCGTCTAGCCTGTGCGAGGTCTTCATCCCCGTCATCATCGCCTCCGAGGACCTCCTCAGCCTCATCCCCTTCAGCGTCCTCCTCATCGGAGGAGATCTGCAGCTCCTCCAGCTCCTCCTCAGTCAGCTCGTCTCCCTGTTGGAGCGCCAGGTTGTAAAGGGCACAGCAAACGATGACGATGTGTGACATCCTCTGTGGACTGTATTGCAGCGCTCCACCAGACCACTCCAGGCTCCGGAGCCTCACCTTCAGCATCCCGATGGTTACCTCCAGCAAGTTGCGAGCTGCAGCATGAGCCTCATTATACTGTCGCTCTGCTGCAGTCTGAGGCTGCCGCTCGGCATCATCAGCCATGGACTCTGCGGGGAGCCCTTGTCCCCGAGGAGCATCCCTGCAGCCTCAGTGGATCCTGGAAGTCTCCAGGGATCTGTGACCGACTGAGGATGTAGGCATCGTGCACACTCCCTGGAAACCGAGCACACACCTGCAGGATGTGTTTCTGGTGGTCGCACACCAGCTGCACATTCAGCGAATGGAACCCCTTGCGGTTGATGTAGTCCACCATGTGTTGTGACGGATATCTGAGCACCACGAGTGCAGTCGATCGCATCCTGCACCAGTGGGAAACCCGAGGTCTGGGCAAATCCAATCACTCTTGCATCCTGGCTTTCCTGGTCCCGGGCAAAATGCACAAAGTTGTGTGCCCTCGAAAAGATGGCATCCGTGACCTCATGGATGCATTTATGGGTGGAGGCTTGTGTTGTCCCACAGAGGTCACCTGTGCAGCTCTTAAAGGAGCCACTGGCGTCGAAATTGAGCGCTGTGGTCACTTTCATGGCCACTGGCAGTGGGTGCCCTCCATGTCCCTGTGGTGCCAAATCCTGCAGTAGCTGGCAGATGTGACCAACCAGTTCCCTAGAAATGCACAGTCTGCGGAGACATTGGTTCTTGGTCATCTGCAGGAATGAAAGGCGGCGTCTATAGACCCTGGGTGTCACTAGGCGCCAACCAGCCAGGGCTTGCTCTGGCTCTTGGGCTGCGTGTGCGGGAGCCACAGCCCCACTTCTTCCTGAGGTTGCTGGTCCCCTCCTCTGCGCAGCCAGGAGCCTCAGTCACTCTCTCCTCCGTTGTCTTCGCTCTCTGTAGGCCATCAGGCATACAGCTAGTTCACCAGGCTCCATGATCCTAATGTACTCCTCCTGCTGGGTTAAAGAGAGAGACACCTGGTTAGCATGGGTGTACTAAGAACCTGTCCTGGTTAAGTGTGACGGCCCCTTGACATTTCCCGGAGAGAGCTGATCCCCACTTGGATGGCCAGAGATTAGTGCGCTGCATGGCTGCCCTGTTAGCTTGAACCATGGGGGAGGCTGGTCCAAACCGGGATGTTTACATTGCAAGAGGCTGTGAACACCTCCAGCAGTGACTGCTCCATGGCCAGCTTTAGCGAGGAGATTGTACAACGTGTGCAGTCCAACTGCTCTGCAGTCCACTAAAGTGCTCCTGAATGTGCAGTCTGTGCTGGGGGGAGCTCTGGAGAACTTGGTGGCTCTTTGATGCCTCTGCGTTGCTTGAGTGGGCAGATAAGCTCGGAGCCCGACCCCAATCATATCAATGTGGCTGTGCCTGAACTGTCTGAGTTTCAGAGGAATGGTCACTTCATACAGGTTTCCCTAATACGAGGTATTCAACTCCGAATTCCCCTCAAAGTGCAGCCGCCAAGTGCAGGTCGATTCTGTGCTGTTGTGAAACACGTCGGCGTGCTTTCCCACCGACCTGGACGCACAATCCAGCGGGAGAGGAGTTGGGGGGACTTTGTCGAAAGCCTTCTGAAAGCCCAAACAAACCACATCCACTGGCTCCCCCTCATCAGCTATGCTGGTTACATCCTCGAAAAATTCCAGTAGATTTGTCAAGCATAATTTCCCTTTCGTAAATCCATGCTGACTCTGTCCGATGCTTGCGGACAGGCCGAAGGTGTTCCGCAAAGCGGTCACCCAGTCTGCGTTTGGTGTCCCCAATGTAGAGGAGACCGCGTTAGCAGCAGCGAATGCAGTCGACCAAATTGAAGGAGGTGCAAGTGAAGCACTGTTTCACCTGAAAGGAGTGTTTGGGCCCTTGGACGGTGAGGAGGGAGGAGGTAAAAGGGCAGGTGTTGCACCTTCTGTGATTGCATGGGAAGGTGCCGTGGGAAGGGGATGGAGGAGTGGATCAGGGTGTAGGGAGGGAACGGTCCCTACGGAATGCTGATAGGGGGGGTGTGTGAGGGGAAGATATGTTTTGTGTTGGCATCATGTTGGAGTTGGCAGTAATGGTGGAGGATGATCCTTTGAATGCGGAGGCTGGTGGAGTGAAAAGTGAGGACAAAGGGGACACGATCATGGTTCTGGGAGGGAGAGGAAGCGGTGAGGGCAGAGGTGTGGGAGAGGGGTCGGACATGGTTGAGGGCTGTGTCAACCACAGTGACGGGGAATAATCGGTTAAGGAAAGAGAATGACATGCCAGATACGCTATTTTGGAAGGTAGCACCATTGGAACAGATGCAACGGAGGTGAGGGAACTGAGAGAATGGGATGGAGTCTTTACAGGAGTCAGGGTGTGAGGAGCTGGAGTCGAGGTAGCTGTGGAGGTCAGTGGGCTTGTAATGAATATTGGTGGACATTCTACCTCCATAAATGGAGACAGAGAGGTCAAGGAAGGGAAGGGAAGTGTCAGAATGGACCATGTGTAGGTGAGAGAGGGGTGGAAATTGGATGCAAAATCGATAAATTTTCCAGGTACCGATGAGAGTACAAACCGACACCGATACAGTCATCAATGCATCGAAAATAGTGATGTGGGAGGGGGCCTGAGTAGGACTGGAACAAGGAACGTTCCACATATCCCACAAAAAGACAGGCATAACTGGGGCCCATGCAGGTACCCACAGTATCACAGTATCTTTACAGTGTAGAAGGAGGACATTCGGCCCATCGAGTCTGCACTGGCTCTCTGAAAGAACATTCTACCTCTTCCCACTCCCCTGCATTATCTCCATAACCTTGTACATTCTCTCTTTTCCGTTAGCAATCCAATTGCCTTTTGAATACCTTGATCGAACCTGCCTCCACCACCCTCTGGGTGAAAAAAATTTTCCTCACATCACTTCTACTCCTTTTGCCCATTATTTTGAATCTGTGCCCTTTGGGTCTTGATGTTTTCTTGAGTGGGAACGGTTTCTCACTATTTACCCTGTCCATATCCCTCAGGATCTTGAATACCTCTATCAAGTCTCCTCTCAGCCCTCTTTCTTCCAAGGAAAAGTGTCGCAACCACTCCAGTCTATCCTCATAGCTGCAGTTGTTCATCCCTGGAATCATTCTCATTAATCTCTTTTGTACTCTTTCCAATGCCTTTACGTCCTTCCTCAAGTATGGTGCCCAGAATTGGACCCAGTACTCCAGATGAGGCCTAACTAGTGTCTTATGCAAGTTCAGCATGATCACCTGTACTCAATGTCCCTATTAATAAAGCCCAAGATACTATATGCTTTATTAACTGCTCTCTCAACATGCCCTGCCATCTTCAATGACCTATGTACGCATACACCGAGGTCCCTCTGTTCCTGCACCTCCTTTAGATGCTCTCCCTTTGTTTTAGATGGTCTCACCATCTTTTTCCTGCCAAAGTGAATTACCTCACACTTCTCTGCATTGAATTTCATCTGCCACTTGTCTGCCCAATCCACCAATGTGTCTATGTCCTTTTGAAGTTCAAGACTATCCCCATCACAGTTGACAACGTTTCCAATCTTCGTATCATCTGCAAATTTGGAAATCATGCCCTGCACACCACAGTCTAGGTCCTTAATATATATCATGAAGAACAATTGTCCCAACTCTGACCCTGGGAGACTTCAATACAAACCTTCCACAATCAGAAAAACCACCATTTAACGCTACTCTCTGTTTCCCGTCACTCAGCCAATTTCTTATCCAAGTGCCTACTTTCCCTTTTATTCCATGACCTAGAATTTTTCTCACAAGTCTGTTGTGTGGCACTGTATCAAATGCCTTTTTAAAAAATCCATATACACCACATCAACAGTGTTTCCCTTATCAACCTTCTCTGTTACTTCCTCAAAAAATTCCAGCAAGTTAGTTAAACATGATTTTCCCTTAATGAATCCATGCTGGCTTTCCCTCAATATCATGTACTTGTCTAAGTGACTATTGATTTTACCCCATACTGTAGTTTCCAGAAGTTTCCCTACCACTGAGGTCATTCTGATTGCTCTGTAGTTGCTGGCTTTATCCTTGCACCCCTTTTTGAACAAGGGTGTAACATTCACACTTCTCCAGTCGTGTGGCACCTCCCCTGTGTCTAAGGAAGACTGGAAGATTATCATTATTTCCTCTGCAATTTCCACTCATTTCTCTCTGCACTCTTGGATGCATCTCATCCGGTTCTGGTACCTTATCTATTTTAAGTAAAGATAGTCTTTCCAACATCTCCTTCCTCTTGATTGTAAGTTTTTCTAGTGTACCAGTTACCTCCTCTCTCACCTTGGCCTGGGTAGGATCCTCTTCCTTTGTAGAGACAGATGCAGAGTACTCGGACAAGACCTGCACTATTTCTCCAGCCTCCATATGCAAGTCCCTTTTTTTGTCCCTAATCAGCCCTACTCCTTCTTTTACCACCCTTTTATTATTTACATGCTTGTAGAAGACCTTGGGATTCCCTTTTCTGTTTGCTGCCGGCCTCTTTTCATGCTCTCTCTTTGCTTTTCTTATTAGTTTTTTCATTTCCCCCCGGTCCTGCCATATTGAGGCTGATTTTACATTGTATTTTCTAACTGACATCTGTCGTATGCGCACTTCCTCCTTTTCATCTTCTATCTCTCTCATCATCCAGGGTTCTCTGGATTTATTTGTCCTACCTTTCCCCTTCAGGGAATATCCCTTGACATTTGCTGCAATACTTTTTCTTTAAAGGTGGCCCATTGTCGACCACCGTCTTTTCTGCCAACATTTGATTCCCACTCACTCATCTCAGATGCCTTCTCATCCCATCGAACTTGACTTTCCCGCAGTTAATTATCCCCGTTCTGGATTGTTCCCTGTCCTTTTCCATGATTAACCTAAACCCTATGATACAATGGTCACTGTCCCCTAGAGTCTCTCCCACTGATATCTGATCCACTCGGGCCAACTCATTCCCCAGAACCAGGTCCAAAAGTACATGTCCTCTAGTTGGACTGGAAACATACAGATGCAGAAAATTATCTTGAACACATTCCAAAAACTCTTGCCTACTTTTCCCTTTGTACTATTCCTATCCCAGTCCATATTCGGATAATTGAACTCTCCCATTCTGATTACTCTATAACTCTTGCACCTCTCCATAATTCCTTTGCAAATTTGTTTCCCCATATCCCTTCCACTAGTTTGTGGTCTGTGTCGTATATAATCAATGTTACTGCACCTGTTTCATTCCTTACCTCCAGCCAGAGAGATTCTGTCCTTGACCCCTCTGGAACATCTTCTCTCTCCAATCCTGTAATGCCATCTTTAACCAGAATTGCCACTTCCCACTGCCACTCTAACCCCCACCACCACATTTTCTTCCTTTCCTGTCTCTCCTAAACATCTTGTACCAGGAATATTTAACCCAGTCCTGCCTTTCTTTGAGCCAGGTCTCTGTTATAACAATAGTATCATAATTCCATTTGTTAACCTGTGCCTGCAGTTCACCAATCTTATTAACCACACTCCGTGCTTTCACACACATGCACATTAGCCCTGATTTAGGCTTTTTATCCTCTCCCCCTCATTCTGGCACCATCTAATGACTTACTGTTGCCTACTCTAGTTCTAACAAACTCTCCAAGGTTCTATTAACCTTGATACAACTGGCTGATATATCCTTGGTATCAGTTGATGCTTCCCTACTGTCCACTGCCAGTTTTTCTCCTCTCCACTCTGAATTTCCCCTCAGGGTCCCATCCCCCTGCCAATCTAGTTTAAATCTCCCGAATAGCACTAGCAAAGCTCCCCGCGAGGACATTCGTCTCAGTCCTATTCAGGTGTAGATCATCCAGCTTGGACAGGTCCCACCTCCCCCAGAACCTGACCCAATGCCTCAGAAATCTAAAGCCCTCCCTTCTCCTCCATTTCTCCAGCCATGTGTTGAACTGTTCAATCTTCCTATTCTTGTGCTCACTGGCACGTGGCACTGGGAATAATCCTGTCATTACTGTACCATCCTGGAGTCATGTCTATGGCCACAGAAATGCCTGTTTGCTCCTCTAACTATGGAATCCCCTACTACCATAGCACTCCCGCCCTTCCTCCTCCCCTCCTGTGCAGCTGAGCCACCTGTGGTGCCATGAACTTGGCTCTTGATATCGTCCTCCGAGGAACCATCTCGCTCACCAGTATCCAAAATGGAAAAGCAGTTAGAGAGTGAGGTAGCCTCAGCAGATTCCTGCACTACCTGCCTGTTTCTCCTAGATACTCTGGCGGTCACCCATTCCCTCTCTGTGTTCTTCGAACCTGCTGTGTGACTACCTCTCTAAAAGTGCTATCCACGTAATCCTCGGCCTTGTGGATGTACTGCAGTGACTCCAGCAGCCACTCAAGCTCCGCAAATCAGAGCTCAACTTTCTGCCACTAGTGACGCTTCCTGCAGATATGATCATTGAGTCCACTCTGTGCCTGCACGACTTCCCACATCCCACAGGATGTACATTCCACATGGCCGAGCTGCGCTGACATACCTTAAACTTTGTATGAAGCATTTACTACGGTATTTATTTTATAATTTATTCTAAATTACTCATTTAAAACAATTATTTTCTTAATTAATTTGGAATATTTCCCACGTATAGTACAGTACTGTGTTTATTAAATGCTAGCATCACCCACAATTACAACTAAAAGTTATACATTCCTTAATTACACGGGAATGTGTTTTAAGTATTTATTTTAATTATTTTATTTTAGATATTTTATTTTACTTATTTTGCTGTATATATATTTTTTATTTTAAAGTTTTACTTCTTGTTATTTACAAGACCTACTTTAACTCCTGCATCCTAAGCTGGCTTTTAACACACTAACCCTTACACCAAGCTCTTACCAGCCAATCAGCTTACTTGTTTCATGTGATGTCACAGTTGCTTTTACCACTCAGCTTCTTCAGAAGCTGAAATTCTCCTGGTTCCAGACTTGCCTCTGCTCCGCTCTCAGGCAAGAAAGGCTGTGCTCTGAGCCCAAGTATCTATTTATGCTGATCCTGGTTCCTGACCGGCCTCTGTTCCGCTCCTATAGCCACACCTTTTAGTTGGAGGAAGTGAGACAAGTTAAAGGAAAAGTTATTCAGTGGGAGAACAAGTTCAGCCAGACAGAGGAGAGTGGTGGTGGATGAGGATTGTTTGGGCCTTGTTTCAATATATGACTGAATTCAATAACAAATGTTAAAACCTTAATAAGTTCTCAATCAAGCTAGTAACATTGCTCTCAACCTGATGTATTTTACCCCACTTTATTTTCCTTCTTCACAGTTAACTTAATGGCGATTCGAATACTGTCTCAGCAAAAGTGCGGTCTCTCCAAATGTGTTACTTGCTACCTGGTGGCCATGGCAGTGGCAGATCTACTGGTCATTATCCTGGACCTGATATTAAGACACATACCAATTGTTTATGTGGAGCAGTTCCGGTTCCTGTTTTCCATTCCCGTGTGTAACATACATGCTGTTTTCCTTTATGCAGCCACTGACTGTTCTGTCTGGTTCACTGTCACTTTCACTATTGACCGATTTGTGGCCATTTGTGTCCAGAAGCTGAAAAGTAAATATTGCACTGAGAAAACAGCGACTGTGGTTGTGGGAACAGTGACTGTGCTGAGCTGTTTAAAGAACATTTTCTGGTATTTTATGTTCATAGGTGAATATTTGCTGTTGAATGTCCCATGGTTTTGTGATGTAACAGGGGGTATTCAGAATTCTCAAGTCCTCGAGTTCCTCCATAATATTCTAAACCCAGCGGTCCCATTTGTTCTGATTTTGCTGCTCAATGTTTTCACTGTCAGACACATTTTAGTGAGCAGCAGAGCCCGCAGGAGACTCCGGGCTGACAGCAGTGGGGAGAGTCCCAGAGACCCAGAGATGGAGAGTCGAAGGAAATCCATCATTTTACTGTTTGTTATCTCGGCAAATTTCATCCTGTTATGGACGACGTTAATGGTTTATTCCGTGTGGTACCGGATGTGGGATTTGGGATATGGTTCTGTTTGGATTGATGAAGTTGTGCTGGAACTGGGCTTCATGCTGCAGCTCCTGAGTTGCTGCACAAACACTTGTATTTATGCCGTGACCCAGACTAAGTTTAGAGAACATCTGAAGGATATGCTGAAATATCCCTTCACCCAAATTGTTCGACTCATTCATTGATCAGAAAAACTGAATCACTGAGAGCTTCAAGCACCTTCTCATTTTATTTCACATTTCCAGCAGGGGCCATGTCCTGTTCCCCATGGTGATAGGGAATGGGGGTGGGTCCTGTTTCCCACAGTGACAGTGAAGTGAGGGTACAGCCTGCGGCCAATAGTGATGAGAGACTGAGGATGGGGCCTGTTCCCTTGGTGAAAAAGCATTAGGGGAGAGGCCTGTTGCCAAGGTGACAGGGGACTGGGAATTGGGAGATTTCCACATGGTGACAGGACGTAGGGGAGGGTATTGGGTGATCTCTGGCACGGGATCAGCTCACTCAACACAGGCCCGGGATGGAGCCAGGGCCCATCCTGCTCCGTGTGGCTCTCTATCACACCAGGAGACTTCAGCTAACACAGCATAACCTGGAGTCTGGACCTGTCCTGCTCTGTGGGCTCAGTAACAAACCCCATGAGATGAACTATTAATAAACACTGCGGTGTATTTAACTCCTTGTCCAACACTGTGAGACAGCTTTCAGTGTTTATAAAGAGTTTAATTTATTGAGTGGTCTCTTGGATCAAACAGGGTAACAGAAGGGGGTCTGTGTACAGAGGATTTGGGGGTGAGCTCTAATTCCGAACCCTTTCTGGATTGTAAGGAATAAAGAATGAATGAGAGCGAGAGATGCAATGTGGGAGAAGGGATGATGGAAGAATTTGTCCAGGAACCTGATTAAAAGTGGCTCAAACACCAGATAATATTAAGATATCATGAGCGGAACATTAACATAATCTGAGCTCCAAGATCTGGATGGGTCCCATTCCCCTGAAGTGAGGAACGAGCCGGTGGGGAAATTTCCCCGGGAATTCTTTTCCCTGTAAGAAGATTAGCTCACGGTGAGGTGGAAATAACTCCATTGAGACTGTGTCAGATTGAAGAACCATTGTTCACTCCCTGGTTTTGAGCATTTTAATTTGGTTTCTTCTCCATTTTAATTAGAGAGAATCCAAGGAGAGATTTTCCACTCCTGACCCCGTGTCTCTCAGACTAATGGGAGTGAAACCACATCTGACCCCGAGCCTGAACAGGGAGACCTGCTCTCCCCGTGTTTAAAGGGAATGAATCTGATCTTAACCTTGTCTTAATTTAACGTTGACTGGTGGAGAATGTTTTCCTCTTATATTAATGGAGCGGACGATTAGAAATGGGAGGCTGTTCAACCGAGAGGTTTGGAAGTGGGTGAAGGGGCAGAGAGACGGTTGGAGTGAGAGGGACAGTGAGTCGGCTGTGGTCAATAGAACGTCAGGAATGAAGGTCAGAGGAACAGAACAGGCTGGAAAGACAGAAAAAGTGGGGAGCAGAGGCTGTGAGAAAGAGAGAGTAAAGGACAGGCTTGTTCAGTTGGTTGGGGTGTGGGGTTTATAATAGTCGGGATCTCGGTTTGATCCTCTCCCAGATCAGAAGGAATTGGACCAACATTCTGTCCATACAATTATAGAATGATGCAAGGAAGCAGGAGGCCATTTGGCCCATTGTGTCTGTGCTGCCTTTTTGGTGAAACGATACAATCAGTCCTAATTCCTGCTTTTACCCTAAAGCCCTGGACATTTTCTATTCCAGTGTTGATCCAAATCTCTTTTGAAAGTTACTATTGAATCTGCTTCCAGCAGCTGATCAGACAGAACATTCCAGATCACAGGAACTCACTGTGTAAAAAATGTTTCCTCATGTCACCTCTGCTTCTGTTGTCAATCATCTTAAATCTGTGTCCTCTGGTTATCGACCTGTCTGCCGTTGGAAACAGTTTCTCCCTCTTGACCCGATCAAAACAGTTCAGGATTTTGAATGCCTCTGTCAAATTGCCTCTTCTCTGCTCCAAGGAGAACAACCCCAGCTTCTCCAGTCTCCCCACAAAACTGAAGTCCCTCACCCCTGGTATCATTCTAGTAAATCTCTTCTGTTCATTTCCTCCCTCTCGTCAATAATTGGGATGAAATGTTTTAGAGCAAAAGCACAAATGAAATGTAGAGGGAGAGAGAATTAAATGTTGATGAAAATGGGCATCAATGTTTGGAAAGAGTGAACGAATGAAGTTGAATTATTGATCAGTTAGGGGAATATATCACACTTTGAGGCTTCAGTGGGTGGACTTACAGCTCAAGCTGGAAATTGAGGGGAAGCTGGTTCATGGTCTGTAGAACAAACTCCTCTCCATGGGGCAGAGCCAACAGCTGTCTCCATCCAATAACAGGCAGGGAAGAGCCAGTGCCTCAGGATTGGCTCAGTCAGTCCGGAGGGTATTGGAGTTTGAATCTTCGGGTTGTGGATTCTAAATGTAAGTTGGTTCCTTGTTGTGTTCAGTTTTTAGGTTGATCTCACAGGCGATCTCCAGCTCTGTATTCCTCAGCAGAGAGCTTCTGATCTCCGGATAGTCGGAGTCCGGATGGATGTACCCCGGAAGATGCACCATGGGACATTATCGGAAGTCCCAATGCACTGACTCCACGGGAACTGCCAGGGAAGTTTGAACATCTGATGGGCAATTCACCTGCTCACTGGGACCCTCCGCAAAAGTCTCCAACTTCGGACAGTTCCCACGTACTTACCTGAATAGATACCCAGGAAATGTTAGACCGATGAAAACCTAGTCTAACTCCTGGGTAACTGCACAGCTGACCGACCAATCACTCACAATGTCCCCCCCACCTGACTGCCTCGTGACCCCCAACTACCCCCGACCCCTGACTCCCCATTGACCTCCCAAAACCCCCAACTCGACCTGACTAGCTGCTCCACCCGACTCCCCCAGCTCCCCCCATTCCCCCGACCCAACCTCACTAGCATTTGCCCCAGCTACCCGCTTAGCCACCTGCCAACCTACCCACCTCACCCACCTGCCAACCTACTCACCTCACCCACCTGCCAACCTACCCAGCTTCCACCTTACCCACCTGACACCCTATCCCTTACCCAGTTACCTCACACAACCTACCTCCTTGCCCACCCACCCCCATTACTCACTTACCTTCTCTCCGTAGCTTTCCAAAGAAGCTTTTAAACATTTAAACTCTTTACTTACTGGTCAAAGTCCTGGAACTCCCTTCCTAACAGCGCTGTGCATGTACCTACACCACGTGAACTGCAGTGGTTCAAGAAGGCAGCTCACCACCTCCCTCTCGAGGGCAGCTAGGGATGGGCAATAAATGCTGCCCCAGCCAGTGAAGCCCACATCCCGTGAATGAATTAAAAAAAATCCAGCAGCTGGTGTTGTAAAAAGGGGGCGTGGCCTGTCCTCTCCCAACGATCCGACGCTAGGAAGAAGCAGTTCCATTTCAGACTCGCTCCGCATTTCTGGAGAAGCCGGGATGGGAAGACCTGGTCAGGAACGCCGCGCTCCTGTGTGCTGGAGGATAGTAGGAGCGGAGTGGCAATCCGACAGTGATTGACATTCCTCGGAAGATTCCGGCCTCATCTTTCAATTGGATACTTTACAGCCTTCCAGACTCAACACTGAGTTCAACCATTACAGACTGGAATCTCTGTCTCCATACTGTCTCCATTTCTTTTCATGTTTCACTCTTACTCTTGTTCTCACATTTGGAATGCAGCACAACTGCCCGAGACACATCTCTTGATTCTTTACTTGTCCCATTTCCACTCCCTTTGACTCCGCACGACTAGCTCTTCTGTCATTTAATCTCTCCCTGTCTTACACCCAATCACAGAGCTTCCCTATTGTCCTTTTTCTCACCCTCCTGTTGCTTAAAGTAGATGACATTTCAAACTTGTCCAGTTCTGATGCCTGAAACATTAATTCGATTTCTCTCTGTACAGATGCTGTCAGACCTGATGAGTATATCCAAGGATTTCTGAATGTATTCAGAGGAATTCTCTGTTACTCCAGCCCGGGATCACGGATGCAATGGATGTTATTGAAAACAAGTTCCCTGAGCCATTTTGTTAGAGCTTGGTTGCTTCTAAAATTGTATTTTTACTCTTCTGACATTGTCTCAAATTAACCATTAACCTTCTGACATGGATCCATGTATCCATTTAGCATGGGTGGATGATTGGACAATGGAGAAGTAGCAGAGAGTAGGGATAAACGGGACATTTTCGCTTTCTCAGCCGCTAACTAGGGGATTTCTGCAAGGATCAGAGCTGGGGCCTCAACTATTTACAATCCCTGTTAATGATTTAGACAAAGAGATCAATAATGTAGAATAATAATAAAACTGTATTAATGTATCCAAGTTTGCTGATGATATAAAACTAGGTGGGAATGTAATTCCTGAGCCTGTGTGTGAGCTGTACCTGGATGGGTCCCAATCAGTAAAACGAGAGAGACAGGCAGCTCCCAGACACGGCTAAGGTCGGGACCGGCAGCTCTCCACCGGCAGTGTCTGGATTAGAGAGCTGTTGTTGATGTGGTCTGACTGCTGCTGGTTCCGTCTGTCACACTCCGAGAGCCCCGGTGATAGTCTGTACCCGTCACCCTCATGTGGATCCAGCTCCCACTCTTTGCTATAGAGCTCCTGGTACAATGGTAATGTGTCTGATTCCAGCTGCGAATGACCTGTTTTCCAATCATGTCAAGGTCACAGCCTCTTGAGACTTCAGATTTTATGTCAGGACAGAATTGGATGTTGGGAATGTTCCGGTAATAATAATTTCCAGAATTAAGTTCTGTTTCCTGACAATTTGGATTTCCATGTTCGGAATCTTCTAGCTTTACCCTCCAGGAAGATACATTTATTCAGACAAACATATTGTCAGTTTAAATTCTGAACTAATAGAGAATTTAAACTATCATCAGAGCTTAGATCAGTGATGCTAGATATGGATTTGGTCTTAAGATAAAATGTGCTCTGTCCCAGGAGTATTTAGACTAAACAAAGATATCTCAGCACATTGTTGCCCATCCCTAATTGCCCTTGAACTGACCTTGCTAGGTCATTTCACAGGGCAGTTAAGAGTCAACCACACTGCTGGGAGTCCAGAGTCACATATAGGCCAGACTGGGTAAGGACGGCAGATTTCCTTTCCTAAAGGACATTAGTGAACCAGATGGGTTTTGACAACAATCGATGATAGTTTCACATTCAGCATTACTGAGGCTAGCTTTATATTTCAGACTTATTAACTGAATTCAAATTCCACCAGCTGCTGTGGTGGGATTTGAACCCATCTCCCCAGAGCATTAGGCTGCGTCTCTGGATGACTAATCCACTGACAATATAATACACCTTTACATGTAAATTATAGTAGAAATTACTCTCTTAAAGAACTTTGGCACTCCCAGGACTTAGAATTCACTATTTTAGAATTCTAGAAGAATTAGGCTATCTGAACTTTACAGAGTGAATCTACAACTTTTTAAATGGTTACTTAATAATGCTTTAGAAATAGCTCAAATATTGGATTATATTCTAATAATGTTTTGAATATTGCAGAGTACAAGTGCAAGATAAAATCATTCATCTATCTATGACTACAAAGCTCAAATGCAATTAAAAGTAAATGCAATCCTCAAATTCACTTGGAAAATAAAAGTAGGATATTCAAACAATTAACAACTAGTTTTTGTACTCATAATCAGTTGTATAAAGTGTAGTTTTCTGCTGGCTTTGTCTCAGGTTGAGCGCAAACAATATCAGGTCTCATCTCTCTGATGGTCCCGCAAAATCTGACTGGCTTGTTTATCTAAATTTCTAATTTATAGAAAATCTTTTTACTTTGAATTACATAACTATTGCCTGTTATATTTCCGAGGTATTTTGTTTGAGTGAGAGTTCTTGCAAATCAAAATATGTTTATCTGTCCATTGCAGCAGCAATGTTCTCAGCTTCAGCCTGGATCCCTGTCTGGAAAAGACTTTCTCAAGGCCCCCATATCTATATGTGTGTGTGAAATTAACGGTTTTTAGCTGTTCTTTTAGCTGAGTTCAATTTTTAATCCTTTCATAGACTGAGTCAAATCCTTAATATCCACACTCGGCTTTAACTTCAGACACTTTTATATCGGAACAATCTTTCAGCAATACGCTGTGTCCAATTTTTGTGTAACAGCTCTGTCACCCAGTGTGAGAAATAAAACACAAACCGTCCAGTGTGGGGCTCAAACACATAGCCAGCTCCGTCTGTGTGTCCGCTCAGTTCAGTTAGATTGAGCGCAGTGTAATAGCACCAAGGTTACAGGGTTTTCACACAAGATAGAGAGGGAGATATAAAGGGAGCTGGGGTGGCCATTTCTGTTAGAGAAGCAAATCCATCTGTGAGAAGGATTGATATATTAGATGGATCATCAGCTGAGGCCAGATTGATTGATTTTAGGATCAAAAAAGAGGCAGTCACACTGCTGGGAATGTACTATAGACCCCCAAACAGTCAGAGGAAGATAGGAGAGAAAATATGGAGGCAAATCTCTGAGCAGTGCAAAAACAGTAGGGCAATAATTGTAGGGGGTTTTATCTACCCCAATATTAACTGGGATAGTTTCAGTGTGAGAGCAATGGAGGGAACAGAATTCTCGAGATGCATTCTGGAGAACTTTTTTGGCCAGTATGTAGCAAGTCCAAGAAGAGAGGGCAAAGTTCTGGACTTAGCTTTAAAAAATGAATCAGGCAGAAGGAGTCACAGTGGGGAGCATTTTAGTAGGAGTGATCATAGTTCAGTTAATTTTAACATCATTGTGGAAAAGGACAGAGATAGTACAGGAGTTAAACTTCTTAATTGGTGCACGGCCAATTTTATAAGCTGAGGAGTGATTTAGCAAAAGTGGATGGAAACAGTTACTTGAAGGTAAATCAGTGTCAGGGCGGTGAGAGGCAACCAACGAGGAGATTCAAGCGGTTCAGAGTAAACATGTTCCCACAAAGAAATGGGTGCGACAGCCAAATCTAGAGCCCTCTGGATATCAAGGAGCTTTCAGGGAAAGATAAGGCAGAAAAGGAAAGCTTATGTCAGACACTGAGAACTGAATATTACAGAAAGCTGAGAGAAGTAGAGAAAGTGGAGGGGTGAAATCAAAAAGGAAATTAGGAAAGTAAAGAGAGGGCATGAAAGAATATTGGCAAGCAAAATCAACACAAAGATGATTGATCAAACATTTAGAGTAAGAGGATCATGAAGGAAAGAGTGCAGCTCATAAAACACCGAAAAGGTAACCTGTGTATGGAGGCGGAGGATGGGGGTATGGGTCTTAACAAAAGAGGGGGGGAAGGCTGACATGGTAGTTCAGGAGGAGGAGTGTGAAGTATTGGATGTGATAAACGTAGGGAGAGAGGACGTATCAAGGGGATCAGCATCGCCAGAAGTGGATAAATCACCAGGGCTGGATGAAATGTACCCCAGGCTGTGTCCGCTCCAGTCAACAAAGATCTGACTAATCTAATTACATTTTCCAGCACTTGGCACATAGCCCTGGAGGCTATGGCAATGCAAGTGAATATCTAAATGCTTCTTAAATGTTCTGAGAGTTTCTGACTCAACCACCATTTCAGGCAGTGAGTTCTAGACTCCCACCACTCTCTGAGTGAAAAAGTATTTCCTCAACACCCCTCTTAGCCTTCTACCTCTTACCTTAAATCTATGCCCCCTGGTTATTGACCCCTCTACTAATGGAAAAAGTGCCTTCCTATCCACCCTATCTATGCTCCTCATAATCTCATACACCTCTATCAGGTCCCCTCTCAACATTCATTGCTCCTAGGAAAACAACTCCAGCCTATCCAATCTTTCCTCATGGCTCAGACCCTCCAGCCCAGGCAGCATCCTGGTAAATCTCCTCTGTATTCCCTTGCCTTGTTAGCCATCCCCAAGTGCATTACCTCACACTTTTCCGGGTTGAATTCCATTTGCCACTGCTCTGCCCACCTGACCAGTCCATTGATATCCTCCTGCAGTTTACGGCTATCCTCCTCACTATTTACCACTCTACCAATTTTCCTCTTATCTGCAAACTTCTTGATCATACCCCCTACATTTAAATCTAAATCATTTATGTACACCACAAACAGCAAGGGCCCCAGCACCGAGCTCTGTGGAACCCCACTAGAAATAGACTTCCAGTCACAGAAACATCCCTCTACCATCACCCTCTGCTTCCTGCCTCTCAGCCAATTTTGAATCCAACATGCCACTTTGCCTTGGATCCCATGGGCTCTTACTTTCATGCCCAATCTGCCATGAGGGATCTTTTCAAAAGCGTTGCTAAAGTCAAATGCATTACCCTTATCAAGACTCTTGGTTACCTCCTCAAAAAATTCGATCAAACTTTTCAAACACGACCTTCCCTTAACAAATCCATGCTGATTGTCCCCGATTAATCCTTGTCTCTCCAAGGCCAGATATATTCTGCCCCTCAGAATTCTTTCTAGTAACTTCCCCACCACTAAGGTTAGACTGACTGGCCTGTAATTTCGTGATCTATCCCTTCCTCCCTTTCTTAATAATGGAACAATTTTAGCAGTCCTCCAGTCCTCTGGCATCACACCTGTGGCCAGAGAGGATTTGAAAATTATTACCAGGGCCCCTGAAATCGCTTCCCTTGGCTCCCTCAACAGCCTGGGATACATCTCATCCGGGCCTGAGGATTTATCCATTTCTAAGGCCGCTAGACCTGCAAGTGCCCCCTCGCTCTCTATGTTAATTTCCTCTAATATTTCACATCCTCCACCCTGATATCTGTATCTGCGTCGTCCTTTTCCATTGTGAAGACCGACGTAAAGGATTCATTGAGGACTGCACCCATGTCTTCCGGGTCCACACACAGATTACCTCTATTATCCCAAATTGGCCCAACTCTTTCCCTAGTTATTCTCTTCCTCTATATATATTTAAATAACCCCTTTGGGTTTTCCTTTATTCTACCCACCAATACTTTCTCATGCACTCTCTTAGCTTTCCTAATTTCCTTTCTAAGTTCCCTCTACACTTTTAACACCCCTGTAAGGACTCAGCTGTATTGAGTCCTCGGAATCTGCCATAAGCTTCTCTTGTTTTCTTCATCCTAACCTTTATGCCCCTTGACATCCAGGGTTCTCCAGGATTGGTTCTCCTCACCCGTTGTCTTTACAGGAACATATTTGCCCTGTGCTTTTGCTATTACCTCCTTGAAGACCCTCCACTGCTCTGACACAGTTTTATCTGCAAGTAGCTGCTCCCAGTCCACTTGTGCCAAATCGCATCTCATCTTATTAAAAAAAGCCTTTCCCCAGTTTAGAACTTTTATTCCTGGCCCAACCTTATCCTTTTCCATAACTATCCGAAATCTAACTGAGTTATGGTCACTATCTCCAAAATGCTCCCCTACTGATATGCCTTCCACCTGCCCGGGCTCATTTCAGAATATTAGGTCCAGAACTGCCCCCTCCCTTGCTGGGCTTTCTACGCACTGTCTAAAAAAGTTCTCCTGGATGCAACTTCAGAATTTTGCTCCCTCCCTACCTTGCACACTGAAACTATCCCAGTTAATATTTGGGTAGTTAAAATCCCCTACCATTACTGCCCTATTATTCTTAAACTTCTCTGAAATTTGACTGCATATTTGATCCTCTATCTCTCCCTGACTGTTTGGGGGCCTATAGTACACAGGTCATATCTGACTAATTAGATTGAAGTTTTTGAGGAAGTAACAAGTAGGATTGATGAGGGTGGTGTAGTTGATGTGATACACATTGATTATAACAAGGCTTTCGACAAGGTTCCACATGGCAGACTGCTTAAAAAAATAACAGCCCATAGGATCCAGGGGAACGTAGCGAGCTGGATACAAAATTGGCTCAGTGGCAGGAAACAAAGGATGGATGTTTTTGTGACTGGAAGGCTGTTTCCAGTGGGGTTCTGCCGGGCTCAGTACTGGGCCCCCTGCTTTTTGTGGTCTATATTAATGATTTAGGCATAAAAGTAGAATGATTAAGAAGTTTGCAGACAGCAGAAAAATTGGTTGATAGCGAGGAGAGTTGCTGTGGACTGCAGGAAGACATCAATGGACTGGTCAAGTGGGCAGAAAAGTGGCAAATGGAAATCAACCCAGAGAAGTGTGAGGTGGTGCATTTGGGGAGGTCAAAAAAGGCAAAGGATTACACAATAAATGGGAGGAGACTGAGAGGTGTAGAGGAAGTGAGGGGTCTTAGAGTGAATGTCCACAGATCCCAGAAGGTAGCAGGACAGGTTGAGAAGGTGGTTAAGAAGGCAGATGGAATCCTTTCATTTCTTAGCGGAGGCGTAGAATATAAGAACAGGCAGGTTATGCTGGAAACATTAGTTAGGCCACGACTTGAGTACTGTTTGCTGTTCTGGTCACCTTGTTACAGAAAGGATGTAATTGCATTCGAGAGGGAACAGAGGAGATTTACCAGGATGTTGCCAGGACTGGAAAATTGCAAATATGAGGCTAGGGTTGTTCTCCTTGGAACAGAGGAGGCTGAGGGGAGATTTGATTGAGATGTACAAATTTGTGAAGGGCCTGGATAGACTGGATGGGAAGGGCCTATTTACTTTGGCAGAGAGCTCATTGACGAGGGGATATAGATTTTAAATGATTGATAGAAAGATTAGAGGGGAGATGAGGAAAACCTTTTGTCACCCAGAGGATTGTGTGGGTCTGGAACTCACTGCCTGAAAGGGGAGTAGAGGCCGGAACCCTCAACTCATTGAAAAGGTGTCTGGATATGCACCTCAACTGCCGGAAGCTGCAGGGCTACGGACCAAGTGCTGGAAAGTGGGATTAGGCTGGGGGGGGTTCGTTCTTCAGCCGGGGCAGACACGATGGGCCGAATGGCCTCTTTCTGTACTGTAAACACTCTATGATTCTACGTTACATTCAGACGGTTGCTATGCAGCCATTCACACCTCATCCGGACACATCTTTTGTTTCTTTACTTTACCCATTACCACTGCCTTTGGCTTTTGTACCATGAAACATTTTATCCTTTAATGTCTCCTGCCCTCCACCCTATCACACACCTTCCCTTTTGTTCATCGACTCTTTCCACCCCAGACGAACTCCTATTGGTCCAAATAAAATCGGCCTTCCTGGTAATAAACCCATGAGTTCTGTCATTGGTGGAGATTGTGGAGATTGAGGCTGGTTAATTGGTTCAACGTTGCTGCTTCTGGTCTCATTGGTGTCAGGTGAGTGCAGGTTGTGTGTATAAAAGGTGCTGCTCGGTGGCTGAAGGGATGGTGAGTTGTTTGGTATCATGGGGGATTTTGTAGTGAGGGTTTTGTTCCCAGGGCTGGTGTTAGTTGGAGCTGTTTGTGGCTCTGATACTTGGCAACTGTTTCTAGGCCAGAGGTTTCCATGGAGCAGAGTCAAAGCCACCCCTGTGCCTCAGACAGTCTCTCCTCCTGGGCCTCCCTTTGGTTCCCATTTCCGTGTGTCTGAGGGTGGAAGTGTGTCTCCACTGCAGACTGTGATGGTGCAGTGTGGAGAGGACAAGCTGTTGCTCAGGGTCCAGCTGGATTTATTTGGAACCAGGCACCTGATCAAAGCTGCTGACCTGACCCTGCGGACAGCAGGTTGTCGGACAACCAGGATCTACTCTCAGAACCACACTGTCCTCTTTGACTATGGACTCCATGAGTGTGGCAGCAGGTTGCAGGTAATGGGAATCCTCAGCTCTTGCTCTAAGCTTGGGCTGTAGGTTATTCCCCACTCTTCATTCCAACACTGAGTGAGATGTCAATGATATTGAGGAGATAGCTGTCTCCTGCTTTATAAAACTACAAATTAGCTTTCTATCTTGTACTGTACTTTACTTTAACTGGTCCCTGAGTCTCTCCAACCTATGACATCAGCCCCATTGGTCTTGAACCTTCTCTTTGGATCCTCCAAGCTTTTCCTTTTGTTGTTTCGAGGATTTTCATCTCTATTCCCCTCATTCAGATCAATCCACCTGGAGGTTTCAGTCCATTTTAATCGAACCAGGTTTAGAATGAGATGTGATGAAAATTTGCTTTTTCAATAAAATTCGGATAGCTTGAATTTCCAAGTGATGTGGGATGTTACACCCAGCTTTCAGAAACTAAGCTGAAGTGTTAATTTTTTCAAAAGGTTACTGATAAATTAGTACTAAAGTTTTATGTTATGAAAAGTGAAGTTGCAACAAGATATGGGAACAATGGAATTTACCTGTAGAGGGGCTGAGGCTGAGTCAGTGGTGAAGACATCCTAAGATCTTTCACAAATGTGAGAAGCCTCCGGCCTCTGCGTCAAGTTCCTGTCTAAAGGAACCAAGGATGTGTTAACTCGTATTGAATTCTCCTGTCCAGGTGGTGTTGCTTTGCCTGGGTCTGTACAAATCTGTTTTTTAACTGTTGCCTTAATGAAGGTGTCACTGGGAGCCAGATTAATCAGAATTTTGGGAGTTCTTATAGTAATTTGTAGACCTATGTATGTGCTTAATCTTTTCTTTAAATGTTTACATTTTTATCTAAACCTCCTGAATTTGTGGCAGTCTTTGCTGTTCCTGAATTCCGGGCACTGATCTCAAAATAAAATGAGCGACAAAGTTTGGGTTGCCCATTGTAGACAAGGTAGCCACGGCTTCCCCCGATAGCAAAGCTGGAAGGAGGATGGAAGATGGCTCCCTTACAGTCGGTCTTGAGCGTGACCTTAAACTGGCATTTGCTGGTCCAAATCCCGATGGCATCTCTAACCTTGTTGCAGCTCCCAACCTTGTCGATGTACCTGGTGAGGAGGGTGAACACGTCAGTGACAGGGACGTGGGGGTTGTAGAGATGCACCGTCACCACACGGTCCCGTTGCAACGGCAGAGCAAAGAGCGGCTCCACCGTCAGGATCTTCATCTCCGGCTGGTCTCTCTTCTCCTCAAACACCTTCAGGAACTTGACGCAGGCAGCAACATTCCTGAAGGTCACGTCGAAATATCCAGCGCTGGGGAAGTCTCGCATGGAGTAGATCTCCTCCGCTTCAAATCCACACGCCTTCAACAGGATCCGCTTGATGAGGAAGGCCCGATCCATGGGTGCTCCTCCTTCACTGTCCTTCACCGTGACCCGAACGGTGTTACGTACCCCCTGGTTTGGGGCTCCTTTGGTTTTAGCCATCGCTTCACAACAACTGATCTTAGGCAAAAGGCCGAGAAGCGATAACCCAGAAACCCATGCGCCCGTCCCGTCTTCCCCAGCCTCCGGCTTCACCATCCGTTTCGCTGCGTGTGGCCGAACACGGGCTGAAGACCCGACAGCCAGCATTGAGCATCAGGACCTTTCTTGCTTGATGCTGCCTCCCTGAAGCAGCGCCTGCAACAGCCTCAAAACCCAACAGGGGGCATCGTCCAGTCCCGGGCTCCGCCCTGACAAGCAGCACAAGTGCACACCAGCAGCAGCCCTGCAGTTGCACCAAAATCCAACAGGGGGCATCACTCAGTCTGGCACCAATGAGCCTGTCCTGCCACTCAGCACAAGTTCAGTTCAACCAGATCAATGATGGAAAGCAGGACAATGCTCTGAATGACTTTTTCTTCTTTTCAGTTTCCCTTTCACCCTGTAGAGGGCAAAACTGCACCATTCCTGAAGATGCTGCAAAACCAGGTCGATGTGTGGAGTGGACGGAGAAAGATCCTGTTCCATCTCCCTGCTCCAAAAATCAATTTAATATTTGGTCCCCAGATAAGGGACGTATCAGATATTAAACTGATAAGAACAGATTTTTTTTTAATGAAAAATATACTTTATTCATAAAATATCTGGAAGAACATTACAAACATTTCAAAATCACCATCACAAAACTACAATCAGATTCAACTTTTACACATGGATCACTAAGTGTATCAATAAAATCAATGAATATTACAATCATTTCAATCTGGTCAATGCAGACAATCAGACAAAGGTATTGGAGTTATCAACATACATCATGTTGCTCTCTGAGGTGCTTCAATACAATTAGTATTCACTGCAGACATTCATTTTCAGCTGTACAGCCCGAGGGGCTCTCAACATTTCCCAGCCCCTCGGTGCCCTATGGCAGAATGGTCTAAACAGCGACCCTTCCCCATTGCGCCATTGCGGTGGCTGCCCCAAGCTTTAGTGCGTCCCTCAGCTCGTAGTCCTGGACCTTGGAATGTGCCAGTCTGCAACACTCGGTCGGGGACAACTATTTGCGCTGGAAGACCAACAAGTTTTGGGCAGACCAAAGAGCGTCTTTCACCGAGTTGATGATCCTCCAGCTGCAGTTGATGTTTGTCTCGGTGTGTGTCCCTGGGAACAGCCCATAGAGCACAGAGTCCTGTGTCACAGAACTGCTCTGGATGAACCTCAACAGCAACCACTGCATCTCTCTCCAGACCATCTTTGCAAAGGCACAATCCACAAGGAGGTGAACAACGGTCTCTTCCCCACCACAGCCACCTCGAGGGCAACGTGCAGAGTGGGTGAGACTCCTGCCGTGTTGTGGATTCCCTCCCCAAATCCCTTCTTGAGAGCACATCCAACATGTTTGTCCAGACTCTCCCATGTACTGTCATCAAAGCCCTATGTAATGGAGGACAGGAAGGACTGGGACTCCGTACTGTCTGTGGGCTTCACGTCATACAATCCGACATAAAAGGATTTGCTGATCCTCAAAATGTCGGACGGCGATGACTTTACTGAACCGTCTTCTTCCTTCAGGCTGCTGATCACAGAGCTCTCTGTGTGTACCTTTTGGAAGAAGAAGTGTGAGCACATCTCATCCTGCTCCACGGAGCGGACTCTGGAACGGAAGATGATCTTGGAGGCCTCCGAGGCAAAGAGCGAGGCTTGCTGGCTCTTCACCTCTTGGAGTTCCTCCTTGACATCGACCCCCATCGACTGCAGCAGGAGCAGATTCTGCATGTTTTTCTGGAGTCGGGACATTTCCCTCTGTTCCTTTCTAGCTTTCTGGGTGCCTTTGAGGATGAAAAACCTCTTGATGTTTCCCATGATCACTTCCCATCAGGGTGTCAGGGACTCAAAGAGGGGTTTCACGGTTTGCCAACCTTTGTAATCCCTCTTGAGTTCCTCAATGTTCTCTGGGGTTAGCAGTTGCACGTTTAGCTTCCATGTCCCCCGGACAACCCTCTGGTCTTCCTGTAAGTGACAGTCAGCCAGTAGGAGGCAGTGGTCAGAGAAGAACACCGGCTTGACGTCAGTGGATCTGACTGCGAACGCTTGGGATACAAATAGCAAGTCTATCCAGGAACGGTTTTGGACACATCTGGCTGCGACCAGGTGTATCTACGCTGCGCTCCGTATGCAGGGTTGCTGAAGGCGTCGTGCAGCTTGGCATCCTGAACTGTTTCAATCAGGGATCTGGACGTAGCGTCCAATGTGCTGTCGGCCCTGCCGGATCGTCCAGCCGCATTGATGATGCAGTTGAAGTCACCGCCCAGAATGACCGGCCTGGAGGTCGCCAGCAGCAGTGGGAGCTGCTGAAAAACCTCCAGCCGCTCGGCCCCTTGTGATGGGCCATACACGTTAATTAACCGGAGTGGAGCGTTCTTGTACATTACGTCTGCTACGAGGAGTCGCCCGCCCACCACCTCCTTGACCTCGGAGACGGTGAAGTTGCCTCCCCACAGCAGAATACCCAGGCCGGAAGAACGAGAGTCGTTTCCGCCCGATCTGATCGATGGCCCATGGGACCACCATCGTGACCATTGCCTGTAGGAGCTGAAGTGCGGTATCACACACTCCTGCAGAAACAACAGGTCAGCTTTGACCTTGGCAAGGTAGTCCAAAGTCGCAACACATCGCATAGTAGATTTAATGCTACGCACATTTATGGATACAATCTTTACACCTATTTTAAAGCATTTAGTCTCTTACCAAACCTGTTGCCTCTGAGAGTCCCAGACCTTTGGTCTGCTCCTTCATACCCATAGTGTTCACAAATCGCCTCACTTTGGATGGGCTGAGGAAACTGTCCTGAACCTCCCCATTGGAGATGTTCTGCTCAGGTGGCATCTGGGGTTTCGTGCAGAGAACTGGATTTGAAATGTCCTCTGTTGGAGAAGCTTCTCCAAACCTCTCCCCCTCTGGGGCGTTGCTGCTACCGTCTTCCCGGAGCTGGGGTGCGCTGAGCGCTTCACTGCTCCCAGATTGCTGGGGCTGGGGTGCGCTGGCCTCTTCGGGTTGTGGGCAAAGTTGGGGTGCGCTGGTCTCCTCATTGTCTCCAATGTTCCGGAGCTCGGGTGTCTCACTCTACAACTCCCTAGAGCTTTGCCGCTTCTTCTGTAGGTGCCGCCCTGGCACATCTTTGTCCGAAGAGCAGCTGCCCTTGTCATCCACGTCGGATGGGAGACGCCTCTTGCCACTTGTCTGGGAAGTGGCTTGGTCCCTTCTTAGCCCCTTCTTCCTTTTGGCTCTCTTCACCAGCTGCCACTCCCCCTGCTGATTTTCCACTGCTGCCTCCTCCTCCATTGATTCGCTGTCCTGAGGAGTGGGAGGTTCAGGGGCAGTGCTGTTGATTGGCTGTCTGCTGCCTCAATCTTTTCCTCCACCTTGTCTCTCTCTGCGTCCTCCTTTGTCTCGTTGTTCTCACTGGGGGCCATGGTGGTTGGAGTGTTGCAAGTGTCCTTGGTAGTAGTGACACAAAGCATTTCTTCTGCTTCCCCCTCATTGGCTTTGGCTGCCTGTGTATAAGTGAGGCAGCATTTGGGGCAGGTCCTGTAGAGGTGACCTGCCTCGCCACACAGGTTGCAGCACTTAGTCTGCTTGCGGTCCTTTGTCTGGTGCCCTTCCTGTTTGCAGTTCTTGCAGAGGGCGGCGCTGCAGTTGGCCGCCACATGACCAGACTTGCCGCATGAGCGACAAAGTTTTGGCTGCCCAGCGTAGACAAGGTAGCCACGGCTTCCCCCAATAGCGAAGCTGGAAGGAGATGGAGATGGCTCCCTTACCGTCGGTCTTGAGCGTGACCTTGACCTGGCGTTTGCTGGTCCAAATCCCGAAGGCGTCTCTAACCTTGGTGCAGCTCCCAAACTTGTCGACGTACCTGGCGAGGAAGGTGAACACGTCAGCGACAGGGACGTGGGGGTTGTAGAGATGCACCGTCACCACACGGTCCCGTTGCAACGGCAGAGCAAAGAGCGGCTCCACCGTCAGGATCTTCATCTCCGGCTGGTCTCTCTTCTCCTCGAACACCTTCAGGAACTTGACGCAGGCAGCAACATTCCTGAAGGTCACGTCGAAATATCCAGCGCTGGGGAAGTCTCACAGGGAGTAGATCTCCTCCGCTTCAAATCCACACGCCTTCAACAGGATCCACTTGATGAGGAAGGCCCGATCCATGGGTGCTCCCCCTTCACTGTCCTTCACTGTCACCCGAACGGTGTTACGTACCCCCTGGTTTGGGGCTCCTTTGGTTTTAGCCATCGCTTCACTACAACTGATCTTAGCCAAAAGGCCGAGAAGCGATAACCCAGAAACCCATGCGCCCGTCCCGTCTTCCTCGGCCTCCGGCTTCACCGTCCGTTTTGCTGCGTGTGGCCGAACACGGGCTGAAGACCCGACAGCCAGCATTGAGCATCAGGACCTTTCTTGCTTGATGCTGCCTCCCTGAAGCAGCGCCTGCAACAGCCTCAAAACCCAACAGGGTGCATCGTCCAGTCCCGGGCTCCGCCCTGACAAGCAGCACAAGTGCACACCAGCAGCAGCCCTGCAGTTGCACCAAAATCCAACAGGGGGCATCGTCCAGTCCCGGGCTCCGCCCTGACAAGCAGCACAAGTGCACACCAGCAGCAGCCCTGCAGTTGCACCAAAATCCAACAGGGGGCATCACTCAGTCTGGCACCAATGAGCCTGTCCTGCCACTCAGCACAAGTTCAGTTCAACCAGATCAATGATGGAAAGCAGGACAATGCTCTGAATGACTTTTTCTTCTTTTCAGTTTCCCTTTCACCCTGTAGAGGGCAAAACTGCACCATTCCTGAAGATGCTGCAATACCAGGTCGATGTGTGGAGTGGACGGAGAAAGATCCTGTTCCATCTCCCTGCTCCAAAAATCAATTTAATATTTGGTCCCCAGATAAGGGACGTATCAGATATTAAACTGATAAGAACAGATTTTTTTTTAATGAAATATATACTTTATTCATAAAATATCTGGAAGAACATTACAAACATTTCAAAATCACCATCACAAAACTACAATCAGATTCAACTTAAACACGTGGATCACAAGGTGCATCAATACAATCAATGAATATTACAATCATTTCAATATGGTCATTACAGACAATCAGACAAAGGTATTGGAGTTATCAACATACATCATGTTGCTCTCTGAGGTGCTTCAATACAATTAGTATTCATTGCAGACATTCATTTTCAGCTGTGCAGCCCGAGGGGCTCTCAACATTTCCCAGCCCCTCGGTGCCCTTTGGCAGAAAGGATTTAGACAGCGAACCTTCCCCATTGCGCCTTTGTGGTGGCTGCCCCAAGCTTTAGTGCGTCCCTCAGCACGTAGTCCTGGACTTTGGAATGTGCCAGTTTGCAACACTCGGTCGGGGACAACTCTTTGCGCTGGAAGACCAACAAGTTTTGGGCAGACCAAAGAGCGTCTTTCACCGAGTTGATGATCCTCCAGCGGTAGTTGATGTTTGTCTCAGTGTGTGTCCCTGGGAACAGCCCGTAGAGCACAGAGTCCTGTGTCACAGAACTGCTCAGGATGAACCTCGACAGAAACCACTGCATCTCTCTGCAGACCTTCTTTGCAAAGGCACAATCCACGAGGAGGTGAACAACGGTCTCTTCCCCACCACAGCCACCTCGAGGGCAACGTGCAGAGGGGGTGAGACTCCTGGCGTGTAGGAAGGATCTGACGGTGGGGGCCTTTCTCACCACCAGCCAAGCCACGTCTTGGTGCTTGTTGGAAAGTATTGGCGATGAGGCATTCTGCGAAATGACTTTGACAGTCTGCTCGGGGAACCATCCCACAGGATCCACCCTCTCCTTTTCCCTCAGGGCCTCTAAGACGTTACGTGCTGACCACTGCCTGATGGACTTGCGGTCAAAGGTGTTTCTCTGCATAGATTTCTCCACCAGGGACAGGTGGTACGGCACGGTCCAACTACTTGGAGCGTTCCGTGGCAGCGTGGCCAGACCCATCCTTCGCAACACCGGGGACAGGTAGAACCTCAGCACGTAGTGACACTTGGTGTTTGCGTACTGAGGATCTACGCACAGCTTGATGCAGCCTCACACAGTTTGAGGGCTTGTTGGGCACATTTTTTCCCCCTTTATCTAGAGGCTTGTACATCGCGTCCCTGCGGACACGATCCATTTTCCACCTCCAGATAAAGCGGAAGATGGCTCGGGTGAGCGCCACCACGCAGGAGTGTGGAATGGGCCAGACCTGCGCCACGTACAGCAACAGCGAGAGTACCTCACACCTGATGACCAGGTTCTTACCCGCAATGGAGAGGGAGCATCGCTCCCACATGCCCAGTTTTCTTTGCACCATAGATCCTCGCTCCTTCCAGTTTCTAACGCATGCCCCGGTCCCTCCAAACCATATCCGCAGCACCTTCAGGCCGTCAGCCCTGACGGTGAAGGTGACAAAGGATCGGTCAGCCCAGTTCCCAAAGAACAATGCCTCGCTCTTCCCACGATTTACTTTGGCTCCCGAGGCCAGTTCGAACTGGTCGCAGATGTAGATCAGTCTGCACACCGACAGCGGATCCGAGCAGAAGATGGCGACATCGTCCATGTACAGAGAGGCTTTGATCTGAGTGCCTCCACTGCTTGGGATTGTCACTCCTCTTTTGTCCGGATCCTTCCTGATGGACTCAGCAAAGGGTTCTATGCAACACACAAACAGGACAGAGGGAAGCCCCGCCTGGCTCCAGATTTAATTGGAAAGCTATCTGATTCCCACCCATTGATTGAGACTGCGCTGTTAGCGTAGAGCAGTTGGATCTAATTGCGAATTCCCTCCCCAAACCCCATTTTGGAGAGCACATCCACCATGTAGGTGTGCGATATTCTGTCAAAGGCCTTCTCCTGATCCAGGATGATGAGGCAGGTGTCCACACCCCTGTCCTGCACATAGGCAGGATTACATTTACATTTTTGGAAGCTCAAAGCAAGGTAGGACATACACAGTAAATGGTAGGGCACTGAGGAGTGCAGAGGAACAAAGGGATCTGGGAGTTCAGATACATAATTCCCTGAAAGTGGCGTCACAGGGAGACAAGGTTGTAAAGAAAGCTTTTGGCATACTGGCCTTCATAAATCAAAGTATTGAGTATAGGAGTTGGGATGTTATGGTGAGGTTGTATAAGACATTGGTGAGGCCAACTTTGGAGTATTGTGCGCAGTTCTGGTCGCCTAACTACAGGAAGGATATCAGTAAGATTGAGCGAGTGCGGAGAAGATTTACTAGGATGTTGCTGGGTCTTAAGGAGTTGAGTTACAGGGAAAGATTAAACAGGTTAGGACTTTATTCCTTGGAGCGTAGAAGAATGAGGGGAGATTTGATAGAAGTTTACAAAATTGTGAGGGGTATAGTCAGAGTAAATGCGAGTAGGCTCTTTCCACTTAGATTAGGAGAGATAAACATGCGAGGACATGGCTTTAGGGTGAAAGGGGAAAGGTTTATGGGGGAACATTAGGGGGAACTTCTTCACTCAGAGAGTGGTGAGATTGTGGAACGAGCTACCATCTGATGTGGTAAATGCGGGCTCACTCTTAAGTTTGAAGAATAAATTAGATAGATACATGAATGGGAGAGGTCTGGAGGGTTATGGACTAGGTGCAGGTCAATGGGACTAATGGAATAATATTTTGGCACAGACTAGAAGGGCCGAATGGTCTGTTTTCTGTGCTGTAGTGTTCTATGGTTCTATAGGCAATCGTACTCCTGAGCAGCGCGAGGCTGTCAGAGATCTTCCTGCCCGGCACAGCGCAGGTCTGGTCAGGGTGGATCACCAATTCCAGAGCGGATTTGACCTGATTGGCGATGACCTTGGACAGAATCTTATAGTCCACATTCAACAGTGAAAAGGGTCGCCAATTTCCCCCTTGTGCTTGCAGATGAGGGTGATGATGCCTTTCCTCATGGATTCTGACATGCTGCCGGCCAGGAGCATACTCTCGTACACTTCTAGCAGGTCTGGGCCGATCAAGTCCCACAGAGCCGAATACAACTCCGCCGGCAAGCCGTCACTTCCGGGAGTTTTACTCTTCTCGAAGGACTCAAGGGCCTTAGTCAGTTCGTCAGGAGCTAGCGGTTTGTCCAGGCGTTGGTGGATCTGACCACAAATGCTCAGGACACAAACAGGAAGTCTATCCTGGAACGGATGGACCCGTCTGGCCGCATGTGAATTTTGCTTTTTACTTTGATCTAGCTAGAACCTTTGACACTACAGGTCTGACAACAGACGTCCGTGTGACCTGGTGGAGTCCTTCCGCCTCCATGTCTACAATGGAGCTTTGTCGCCAACTGTGTCTTCAATTTAGGTGCACGTGTCTCAGGTCAGGCTTAGGTTTTAGTTTTTCATGCTTTGAGAATCTAGGTTTCTTCTCCAGCTTCTCTGGGATTCTGGGCTCCATCCTTCACTGGCACCATGTTGTAAGGTTGCTTGGTGTCTCACTTGTTTGGTTGAACATAAACCATTTATTTGGTAACCCATAACTATATACATATCCAAGGTACCATCACGCGTGGACTGTCTCCCTGCTGCCTCCTTTCAGACTCTACAACATAGTCTACTGTCATGTGACTCGCTACAGCATATCATGGGTGGTACTGTTCCCCAATCCTACATTAACCCTTGCTCTGCCAACACCTTTGTGCTACATTCCTCTCAAATGTCCTGTCACACTGGGAGAGCCAGACACCCCACAGGTCACAATGGGCACTGGAGCACACAAACATCTGCCTTCATGGAGTCCCACAAAGCAACTGTGCAGAGCCTGTGGTTCACTGACTATCAGCTGATATTTTTCAAACAACATGGATGGCCAAAGGGATCAAGCACTTGAGGGACATGCCACAACACAGGTCTACTTGCTTACTAAACAAAGCAGCATTTGACAGAGCCAAGTGATCCCACAACTAATGAATCAGATTTAAGATCGGCAGCAGTGCCACATCCAAATGTGAATGGAGGTGGACAATTAAACTAACTGAACAGGTGGCTCCACCAATATCCCCGTCCTAAATTAAAGGGGGAGCCAAGTACAATCAGCACAAAAGACTTCAGCCAGAACTGCTGAGTGGATGATCCATCTCTGCCTCCTCCAGGAGGTCCCCAGCATCACATATGCATATTCTTTATATCACATATTCTTTATAAAAGAACAAAACTGAAATAATGTTCTACTCTACTTGGCTTAACTGTAAGGTAAGAATATTTACTGATCAGGAGAGCTCAGTCCCGTGTGTTGTACGGTCTGCAGTATGTGGGAAGTCTTAGACACTCCTGGCAGTCTGGATGACCACATCTGCAGGAAGTGCCACCGGTTTGACCAGCTTGAGTGCCGGGTTTTGGAGCTTGAGCGGCGGCTGGAAGCACAGCAGTGCATCCATGAGGCTGAGTGTTACGTGGATAGCATGTTTTTAGACATGGTCACCCTGCAGTTTACAAAGTGCAGACAGAGGAGGAATGGGTGACCACCAGTCAGAAGGGAGGCAGGCAGGTAGTCAGGAAAGCCCCAGAGTGCATCACACTAAAGAACAGTTTCTCTGTGTTGGAAAACGGAGAGAGTGATGGCTCCTCTGGGGAGGGCAAGCCAGAACCCAGTCTCACAAGGTGGGAGGAGAAAGAGAGGAAGAGTAATAGTGATTATAGACTCAATCCTGAGGGGTACGGACAGGCATTTCTCTGGCCACAGACGTGACTCCAGGATGGTGTGTGTCTCCCAGGGGCCCGGGTCAAGGGTGTCACTGAACAGCTGCAGGGCATTCTGAAGGGGGAGGGCAAACTGTCAGAGATCATGGTTTCCATTGGTCCCAATGACATAGGTAGAAAGAGGGATGAGCTCCTACAACAAGAATTTAGGGAGCTGGGTAGCAGATTGAAAAGCAGGTCCTCAAAGGTTGCACACTCTGGAATACTCCCTGTACCATGTGCTAGCTGAGTATAGGAATAGGCTGATGGAGCAGATAAATGAGTGGCTGAAGAGTTGGTGCAGGAGGGAGGGGTTTAGATTCCTGGATCACTGGATCCACTTCCAGAGAAGGTGGGACCTTTACAAGTCCGACGGGTTGTACCTGAACAGGACCAACATACTTGCGATGTTTGCTAGTGCTGTTGATGGGGGTTTAAACGAATTTGGCCGGGGGTGTGGGATACAGAGTGGAGGTATAGCAGGGGTGATGTACAGACAAGTATAGAAGAAAAACAGAGTCAGTCTGGAAGGCAGAGCTTATATAGTCAAGTTAAGGCACAAGGGAGCATGGCAAGGCTGGATGGTATTTATTTTAATGCAAGGAGTCTTGCGAGTAAGGCAGATAAGTTGAGGGTGTTGATTAATACGTGGAGATATATTACAGAGACATGGTTGAGGGAGGGGCAGGACTGGCTGCTCAATATTCTGGGGTATAGAATCTTCAGGTGACATGGGGAGTGGGGTGTGTAAAAGAGGAGGTTCCCTAACCCCACCCCTTTCACGGCATGTGGCCTTGGCTGACTGAGCCAGCATTTATTGCCTATACCTAGCTGACCCTGAGAGGGTGGTGCTGAGCTTCCTTCTGTATCCGCTGCACGTGGTGCACTTGCACCAACAGGACTGCTTTGGGGGAGACCTGAAGGATTTGCTGGAACACTGAAATATTTCAAAGTCAGGATGCTGACTGACTGGGAGGGGAACTTCGAGCTAGCAGGGCAGCCATCCATCTGCTGCCCTTGGCGTTCTAAGTGGTAGTGCTTCCTTGCTTTGGAAGGTGATACAGTGCGAGTGGTAAATGTGATGGAGGCAGCATCTAGACAAGGGGGGTCACAGCCCTGGCTGCTTAGAGTGAGTGTACGGCGGCTCCAGGGTCAAGATTCACATGAGCCCTGCGATGTTTCACTCAGGTGGGGGTGGCAGGGCTGCAATGGCGATCCAGGTACAGGGTGGACTAATCAATGCTCCTCTCTCCTTTCAGACCTCACACAATAACGCTGAACAGATGCAGACTGGCGGAGGGTTGGCACAATTGCTCATTTTCACCAGATACGAGCAGGAGGCGCGCCATGCGCCCAGGTCTACCGGCAGCAGTGAGGTTGGGGTGCCAGTGGGAGGGAAGAGTGCCGTGCACCGAGGTCACAATATCTGTCATTGCAACCATGGGCTGAATTGTGTGTTTGTCGGGCGGGTGGGCCCGACCCAATCGGCAGTGGGCGCGGAGCCAATCGCTGCTGGCAAAACGGGCCGCACCGCCATTTTGTGCGGGCAGGCCAATTAAGGCCCGCCCAGCGTGTTTCAGACTCCCGTCTTCAGCGGGAAATTCAAGTCTGCAGCGGGCGTGTTCAGACCGCTGGTTCCAATGGGGAACTGGCAGTCTGTATAAAGAAAGGCCAGGCAGCCTCCTTTAGGCTGTTCACCATGACCAGCGACCGAGCTCCAGAAGAGGTGAGGGTAGAGGAGGGGGAGGGGGGCAGGCTGAAGGGTAGGCCAGCGCGGGGGCCAATGTGCCCCTCAGTTCCCCGATGCCTGCCTTGCTGCCCTCCTGGAAGAGGTATCAAATCATTGGGAGGTGTTGTTTCTGGAGGATGGGAGGAGGAGGGCCCCCCATGTGACCAGGCAGGCATGGCAGGAGGTGGCGGAGGCAGTAAGCTCTCAAGATGCTGTGTGGCGCACAGGAACCCAGTGCCACAAGCGCTTCAATGATTTGTTGCGCTCTGGAAGGGTGAGGACCATGTCAGCCTTGGCCATTTTACCCAGGAGGTAGCGTTAGCCTTTGAGGCCCCCTCCCCCACGTCTTAGTGTCGTTACTGCATTGGGCATTTAGCACACGCTGGGTGGGCAAACACATAGTGACCATGTTTACATCAGCCTTAGTGGTTGAAGAGAAGATGGGTTCTCCCCACAGCATATGTTGGTGTTTGTGGTATTTGAGTAGTCTGGGGGCAACCTGCAGGGGAGGCAGCTAGACACATACTCAGAACTCCAACACATGTCTTATTGATGGTGATGAGATGGTGGAAGGGGAGCCTCAAGGTGTCGTGGCCAAGAGCCATCTGCTGGCATCGGCACTGCACCTAGTTGCACCTCCTTGCCATGAGCGCTAAGACCCGTGTGTTATTCAAAGTGATGGACGCCGAATGTGTCCAAGGTGTCCGTTGGGGCAGGGGGTTGGGAGCAGCCGGACTATCTTCTGGGGACTGATCACCAGTAGTGTGGACAGGAGCCGCTGGAGGCCTCAGATGGGCCACTGTGGTTGGGGTGCAGGGTGCGGCGTGCAGAGTACATGAGCGATCAGCCCCAATAAATCCTCTTCTCTGTTCTGCAGGCACAAACAGAACAATAGCCAGGAGCGTCTGCCGACTGGTGGTGGGCACACCGTGCTGCAGCACCTCACCACTTATGAGGAGCAGGCCATGGAGCTGGGGAGGAGGCAGATGGCCAGGTCGGCAGGTGTCGGCGAGGCTGGGGTGCAGCAGCCAGGTATTTGAGGGTCACAGTCCCATCCACTCTGTCTTCCCACCATCCAAAGCACTGATGGTTGCTGCAATCGTTAATGCAGCAACACTGCTCATTCACAGACTGATACAGTCAGACGTGTGGGTCATACACAAAAGGTCCCTCGTCCCCTTGAGGATGTGCATCTCTAGCACCTTCCAAAGACACCTTACCCCATGTGTGACCACTATCCCCATGGCCTAACATGCCATGGCATCGCTGCTGCATATACAAAGACTTATAGCATCTGAGGAGGGTTTGTACCTCCACCACCCTTTCAGCCAGTGCGACCCACATTACTCTGTCCAAAAGGTGCTCAGCACCTCACCTGTCAACCTCATGGCACTCAACTTAAATAAATGCCACTACATTAGAACAGAGTGTCTGTCACCTGCTTGACAACTGTGGACAGCTGACTCGGAGACTCCACAAAGATTATCCACTGACCCCTGGAAAGAGCCAGAGGTATAGAAGTTGAGGGCCACAGTGACCTTCAGCGACACTGGCATGGGGTGTCCACCCACACAGTCAGAGCTGATCTCAGGGCCGATCCTCTGACAGACGGAGCTCACTGTCTCCCTTTAGAGATGGAGCCTCATTCGTCATTGCACCTCAGACATTGAGGTAGCTGTATCGTCACCTGCAGGAAGGATGCTGCAGTTAGCCTCCGTGCCCTATGGCCGCAAAGGGGAAGTTGGACCAGGAGTCACATTCCCACCTCGCTATCCAGTAACCCCTGTGGGTGTAAGTCCGAATGTAGATAAAATAGCATTCAGTTACAATGGCGCTTTGTGCAACTGAAATCTGCTCAAGTGGGCAGCTCACAGGATTGGGCCAGCCCAGCACCCATGGGATATGCCACAGAAAGGAATCCTGCAGAGAAACAGAGCAGAAATATACAGCCAACATACCTGTCAGTTTTCAGCACCAGTTTAAAGTTACTGCATTAGAAGTGGTCCAGTGAATTGAGAAAGTCACAACAGTGTTGTTTTCAGAGATGAATTCAATTAACTCTTGCGTTAATTCAGTGTTGCCTGTTATTTTGGACCCTCCCAATCCCGATATCTTCGTGCTGTAATTGCTCCTGTTAAGATATTACTGCACTGCTGTTAACACAGCATCTTCCCAGCTGCGTTTCTCTCGCAGCCGGTCATGTGACAGTCCGGACACGACAGCACCTGCATTGCGGTTTGAACCATCATGCAATTTCCTTTAATGATCCTTTTCTTGAAAGTTTTGGAGGGGATGTAAGAAAAATCAAAGTCTGGAATCCAACTCCAGACAATTTCAGCAATTTCAAAATTCCAGTTACTCAACCCCCAGACAGACACAAAAGCAAGCTGTGCTTAACTGTCTGTCTTTTTATGCAATTACTTAATATCTTGTGGCTTCATAACTTCAAGTGCTTTTGAAAACATTAATTCTTAACTGTCGCTGAGTCAGTATGTAATAGCAGGCTCTATAAAAGGTGCAAGTTATGAATTCACATTGCCAGCTCTGAGCTTCAATACGAAGGTGCACGTGCTGGGAACTGAAACTTGTGGGCCAGTGGACATCAAGGTATCTCTGTCTACTACACCCTATAGGTACGTGTATCAACAATTCTCCCCCATAGACACTATTTGGTCATTTAAGCTTCGTGCCGACAGTGTGAATCTGCAAGTTGATTTGCTGCCTGCATCTTGTAAAATGCCCATCTCTGTCCCGGAAAGAAAACCTCCCCGCCAAATTAAAATCGGTGTGAAAGTGCAAAGCTTCAGTCAACATTCTGCTAGTTCTCATTTCACCTCTGGACACGATGAGCAAAATGCCCATCCAGATCTCTCATGTGATAATTGTACAAAAAAAGTCCACGAAGTAAAACTTGGAGCTGCCACCTTCAGGCAAGTCCCTTCCTCCTAAAGGATGTAATAAAGTCTGTAAATTGTTGAATTAACAATAAAAACAGTTAAGCTTTAATCTGATTCCACTGTTCCCAGACATTACTTTCAGCAGGTTCACCCAATCAACTAGCTCATTCCCCTTTGCATTTGAAGCTCTCCGTCTGCAAGAGGTGCTGTGATTGGAAGAAGAAGCGGAGCTTGTAAAAGCAGATTCACAGAATCTGCCTGGAATTTGTTCCAGGGTCATTATTAGATGTAATCACACAAATTGAAAAAAAGAGTGTTCTTCAAATGCAGGGATTCTGCATCATTGATAATAATCAAAATGTTTATCAGTTTCAGTCACTAATGGCCAGCAACTTCAGACTGGAGAAGAAGGGAAATTGCGTGTGTACTATATTTTTGAGTATTACCATCATTCTCTAATGATATTGGTTTATTTAATACACAAAAATTATCAGGGCTGACACTGACCAAATGGATTATGCAGCAGGTATATGCCTATGGCCAAGGATTGCTTAAGCAGCGAGGGTAATATCATGGACTTGGATGCCTCAGGATGAACTTTAGCATATTCAGCACCATCCAAACTGCAAAATTAGCACTGAGGATCAATCAAGTGTAGCTTACTTTGCAAAGTAAAGCAAAGTAGTAATCCTGGCAGTAGCAAGCTTGTGAAGTGTGCACAAGAGGTGCACAATACGTATGCTGAGGTGAAACCCCAGGGCAGAAAGTCGCTGGAAATGCTAGAAATCACACAGCAGAAACTGGCCACGAAACATTCTGCCAAGAGTCACTGCTTAGAAGGCCCATGTTACAGCTGCATATCCCCCTGTTAAAGAAAAGGGAAAACCAAACCAGAGTAGTGCTCTTTAAAAATCTGGACATTTTTTTGAGAGTTTCCAAGGTCATATTCCAGTCTTTGTTTTTAAACTTAATCCTGTATTACACGAACAAACTGCATTAAACACTGGGAAGTTAAAATGATGTTACATTTGGTGGTGGCACTGCACCCATTTCACCTCCATTTCCACTTCCAATATTCCATCTGACCAGCATCAGCATCTGCCCACCACATCAGTTGTGTCCTAATTACCAACAGAGCTCAGGACTCGCCCTAGCCCATGTTTCCCTTCTTTAAAAAAAAATTAACTCATCACCGCCCTGCCAAATGCAAGTGTTGTAAATGTGGTGCACCCATTCAGAACACTTAACATCTATGTCATGTCACTTGTTCAGACTTTACACAGCTCCAGGATTTTAGGGCAAATTGATGCCTGCCTGATCTACTCTAAGGAAGCATTTCACTAAATGAACATTGCCATATGAAGCTTCAGGTGACAACTGTAGTTGATGCTGCAACAAATTGTACAGACAATCTTGATTGTCCCAGTTCACGATAGCATTGCCTGCAAGCCTTGCTGAGTAACACACCATCCTGCTTTGGAGTCACCATGGAATGTAACAATGCAAAGGGAGGCCATTTGACCCTCGAGTCTGTGTGAACCCCTTGAGTCACCCGAGGAGACCGCTCTTTACCCATTCTTCTGTACATTCCACCCCTTCTAGCCCTGCTCACAAAAGGGTCTGCTTCCTGAGGAATTTGAAGGAGGACGGCAAATCCATTTGCTCTGAAAAATTTTCATTCATTCCCGTTGAGAGGGGTACTTTGTTTGCCTATTCAAGTTGATGTTCAGAAAATATACGGAGATCAATTACACGATAAGAACAGATGAACACTCACTGCTGTCAATGACAGTCTGCTGGGGGAAAGGGGTCCCACATTTGCTGAAATGAATACAAGAACCACTAAATTCAAGATTTTAAAAAGAAAATACTTGCATACTCTGATGAAACTTACTACCATGGAGTAGTAAAAGAGATTGCAAACATTTAAGGGGAGCCTTAATGAATAATTGACAGAGGGGAATAGAGAAATACAGGCAGGTGGAAACAGTTCAGAGTAGGAGGGAACTCCTGAGGAGTTTAAAATCAGTGAACAGTTTTGCCAAAGGGCTTCCATTTTAGTGTTGACTCTTTACAATAAGTGACAGCACTTAAAAAATTCAGCAGTTTGGGGCATCCTTTTATGGGGAGAGCCTGCATAAAAACACAAGCTGTTGATGTTTACACAACTTCTCACCAATGTCCAGAGCATCAGGAAAATATAAATACTCTCCTGAAATTCTCAGCAGCTTCTTGAAACAGGAAACTAATTAAACGCTAAATTAATGAGGATTAATTTGATGAATTCTTGCACCAATGCAGATTCCCATTGATTCTTCACTGTATAAAATCATACATTAAAAAAAGGCAGCCATTCGACCATTGAGGCTGTGCTGGCTCTTTAAAAGATCCAATTCATCCCATTCCTCTGCTCTCCCCCCAACCCCAGCCATTTTCCCTATTCAAGCTCATGTCCAATTCCTTTAGGGAAATTATTGCATCGGCTTCCAGCATCTTTCCAAGCAGTACATTCTACACAATGTCTCACCGCATTGGCCTTGTTTTGTTGCAGCCACATTTGCTTCATCCGGATGGAAACAGCAGAAAAAGCCTCAATGTCACAAGAAGCTTTGGAAAGAGCGGAGAGACCCGGACATCGAGTGTCGATGTGACTGGCCAAGCCCGAGCTCTCCACCCACCCTCATCGGACTGAAGACCATTCGGCCCGTTTCCCCCTCCCTGCCTCACCTCACTTTCCCCCAAGAGCGTTTCCAACGAAACAAATTCCAAAACCCTCCCCTCTGGAGGGACGGGGGCTCCGGCGGCGCCTTAACTACCCATTGTCACGTGACGCGGCTCCGGGGTCCTCTCGCGAGGTTTGAGCCGGGTCACGCGGCCTTTGCCGGCGATCGGGAAGCGGCGGTTGGTTTTGGCGGTAAAAAGAATGGCGCGCGCGGCGATGGAGAATCAAACGGGAGAGAAACGGGTCGAGGGCAAAATATAGAGATGGAGGCGGGGCCGGAGCGGGGGCGAGGGGGGCGAGTTGCCATTTTATGTGGGTGGGCCAATTAACGGTGGGGGGGATTCCCTGAGTCATTCCCTGTGCGGGGAGGGGGTGGGGGATTCCCTGAGTCGTTCCCTGTGCGGGGGAGGGGGTGGGGGATTCCCTGAGTCGTTCCCTGTGCGGGGAGGGGGTGGGAGATTCCCTGAGTCGTTCCCTGTGCGGGGGAGGGGCTGGGGGATTCCCTGAGTCGTTCCCTGTGCGGGGGAGGGGGTGGGGGATTCCCTGAGTCGTTCCCTGTGCGGGGGGTGGGGTGGGAGATTCCCTGAGTTGTTCCCTGTGCGGGGAGGGGGTGGGGGATTCCCTGAGTCGTTCCCTGTGTGGGGAGGGATTCCCTGAGTTGTTCCCTGTGTGGGGAGGGGGTGGGAGATTCCCTGAGTCGTTCCCTGTGCGGGGGAGGGGCTGGGGGATTCCCTGAGTCGTTCCCTGTGCGGGGGAGGGAGTGGGGGATTCCCTGAGTTGTTCCCTGTGTGGGGAGGGAGTGGGGGATTCCCTGAGTCGTTCCCTGTGCGGGGGGGGATTCCCTGAGTTGTTCCCTGTGTGGGGAGGGAGTGGGGGATTCCCTGAGTCGTTCCCTGTGCTCTTCCCCACATGCGCGCGAAAGAACGCAGAGATCTCCCTGAGGCACAGAGATCTCCGGGAGATCAGTTTGACATTTGTAAATTTAAATAAAGGGAAATAAAAATGTTTAAAATATGCCCCATCATATGGCACCCGCCAAACTGTCAAAGGCCTATTAAGGCCATTGAAATAGTAATTAATTCAATTAGCTGAGCTGCCCATCCAACCTTAAGGTTGTCGAGCAGGCGAAGAGCCCAGGCGGCCTTTGCATTTTTCACAAAACCTCAGCCACGGGTGGGATGAGGTTTTATCAAGTGTTTTAAAAGTCTTTGAGAAGAGCAAAAAAGTATTTTGAGAAACACCTCATCTCTAGTAATTCCTGAGACAACAATGTTGTAAGAACTTTTAACAGCTTTTCTAACAGCAGGGTAGCACCTTCCAAACCTGCAACTTCTACCTCCTAGATGGACAAGGGCGCAGATGCATGGGGACACCATCATCTGCAAGTTCCCCTTCAAGCCACACACCATCCTGACTGGGAAATATATCACTGTTCCTTCACTATTACTGGGTCAAAAGCCTGGAACTCCCTCCCTAACAGCACTGTGGATGCACAGGAACTCCAGTGGTTCAAGAAGGCAGCTCACCACCACCTTCTCAAGGACAATTAGGGATGGACAATAAATGCTGGCCTAGCCAGTGATGGCCACTTCCTGTGAAAGAATAAACAAAGGAGTGAGTCTCAGCCATTCATCACTCTATTCCTTTTTGCAATTAGAATCGTTCACAGACAGCTCATGATCAGGAGATGCAGGATGAGCTGAGCTGTGCAGAGTTTTAGAGATACTGACCCAAGCTTTCTGGCAGTATGCTTCAGCATCTCATTGGAAACATGAACAGTTTTGTTCTAAAGGGCAACAAACAAATGTAACTGAGAAAACTGTAACTTCCACTGTTTTAAAGACTTGAGAAATTTAGGAGGAGAAGGAGGGATAATGTATCACAACTACAACCAGTATATTTACCGACTGCCCTGAACATAATAAAAAATAATTGCATGGCCTGGCAGTAAGCTATATTTTAAAAACAGATTACTGTCAGCATTACAATCAGAAAGTTAGCTCAATGTATTTTGGAGATTAGAGCAATAACTGAGACTTGGTTTTGGTCTGGTGGGAAAACCAGAGGGGCTACCCTGCATGGGACTGGACTTCCAATTGCAATGGATCCCAAATAAAAGTCGGGAAATTTTCTTATAACTGTACGGGGCATTGGTGTGATCACACCTAGAATACGGTGTACAGTTCTGATCTCCTTATTTAAGGATGGATACACTTGCATTGAGGTCGTTCAGAGAAGTTCATTTGTTGATTCCTAGGATGAGGAAAGATTGAGCAGGTTGGGATTCTACTCATTAGAATTCAGAAGAATGAGAGTTGACCTTATTGAAACATATAAAATTCTGAAGGGGCTTGACAGTGTGGAGGCTGAGAGGATGTTTTCCTGTGGGAAATGTACAATTAGGAATCACAGGTTCAAAATAAGGGGTCTCCCATTTAAAATGGAGATGAGCAGGCTCCTCTCTTAGGGATGTTAATCTTTGGAGATCTCTACCCCAATGAGCAGGGGAGGTTTGGTCATTGAACATATTTAAGGCTGACTTACAGATTTTTGATCTACAAGGTAATCAATGGTTAATGGAAGCAGGCGGAGTAGTGGAGTTAAGGCCATGATTTTACTAAATGGTAGAGCAGGCTTCAGGGACCAAATGGCCTACTCTTGCTTCTATTTCTTATGTTCTTATGGGCTGAATTTTACAAGGGGTCATATTGCTCGCGCCCCGCCACTGCTGGTTCACAAGTTTGTCAGCAGTTTGCTGACATTAAAAAGGGTTGCCCCACAATGATGATTTGCTGGGGGCAGCCTTAACGAGGTGAGAATGGAACTTCTGCTGCTGGTCAATCTGATTACAATTAGGCAGAGACAACATGGTTTTGTGAAAGGGATATTATGTTTGACTAATTTATGAGAGTACTTTGACCAGTAATGTGGATTAGGGGAACCTGTAAATGTGATATATTTTGATGTGGCACCCTATCAAATGCTTTTTGGAAATCCAAGATCGGACTACTTCACTTTCCAGCCTAATGAAGAATTCTGTTATGTTATACTCACTGTTCCCTAAAGGACCCTGTACAACAAGGTTATTAATTACCCCCTTCTCATTGCACAATACCAAATCTAGGGCCTGTTCCCTAGTTGGGTCCTCGACATGCTGGCCTAAAACACCATCTCGTACACACTCCAGAAATTCACCCGTCACAGTATTATTGCTAATCCACAGGCGGGATGAGGCTTCATGAAATGTTTAAAAATTGAATAAAAATTTTTTAAAAAATTCATTGACATGCCCCAACTCATGAGACACTGTCACATGAGGGGACAGGTTTTAAAATGTTTTAATTTCTTTATTTACATGTTTAAAACTTAAACTAATCTCCCTCAGGCAGCTCTGTGCCTTGGAGATTTCTGCAATCTTTCGCACACAACTGGCCCATTCCTCACTCCTGCGTGGTGGTGATTCCCCGAGCCATGTTTCACTTTATCTGGAGGTTGGAAAGGTATCAGGTTTGCAGGGACACAATGTACAAACCTCTATATAAAGGGGGAAAAACGTGCCCAACATCGCCCTCATCCTGATGGCCACCTTTGTGTGTGGCTGCATC
The DNA here is from genome assembly GCF_964194155.1 of Cetorhinus maximus. NCBI lineage: Eukaryota > Metazoa > Chordata > Chondrichthyes > Lamniformes > Cetorhinidae > Cetorhinus > Cetorhinus maximus. The sequence goes on from NW_027597644.1 coordinate 65,257, forward strand.
AAGCTGGGTGCAGACCCTCAGTACGCAAACACCAAGTGTCACTACGTGCTGAGGTTCTACCTGTCCCCGGTGTTGCGAAGGATGAGTCTGACCACGCTGCCGCGGAACACTCCAAGTAGTTGGACCGTGCTGTACCACCTGTCCCTCGTGGAAAAATTTATACAGAGAAACAGCTGTGGCCAGAAGTCCACGAGGCAGTGGTTGGCACGTATTGTCCTATAGGCTGTGCGTGAAAAACAGACGGTGGATCCTGTCAGATGGTTCGCTGAGCAGACTGTCAAAGTCATTTAGCAAAATGCCTCATTGCCAGAACTTTCCACCGAGCACCAAGACATAGCTTGTCTGGTGGTGAGAAAGGCCCTCCCCGTCAGATCCTTCCTACACACCAGGAGTCTCACCCCCTCTGCACGTTGCCCTCGATGTGGGTGCTTGTGGAATGTGCCTTTCCAAAGAAAGCCTGGAGAAAGTTGTCGTGGTTTTTGTCGAGGTTCACCCCGAGCAGTTCCGTGACACAGGACTCTGTGCTCGATGGGCTGTTCCCAGGGACACACACCGAGACGAAATCAACTGCAGCTGGAGGATCATCAATTCATTGAACGTTGCTCTTTTGCCTGCCCGAAATTTGTTGGTTACCTGGCAGGGGAGAGAACATTATCATGGTTCTGCCAAGGCAAGGTCGGGAAGCAAAGGCTATAACCAATCAAAATCCATACCATGGGGTATCTAACACCGTCCGAGTCACGGTGAACCACAGCGAAGGAGGATCACCTATGGATCGGGTCTTCTTCGCCAGGAGGATCCTGTTGAAGGCGTGCGGCTTTGAAGCTCCGGAGATCGTATCCCTGCAGGACTTCCCCAGCGCTGGATTTTTCGACGTGACGTTCAAGCGGGTGGCAGACTGCGTCCAGCTCCTGAGGGTGTTCGAGGAAAAAAGAGACCTGCCGGAGATGAAGATCCTGACGGCGGAGCCGCTCTTTTCTCTGCCGTTGCAACGGGAACGTGTGGTGACGGTGCATCTGTACAACTCCTTCGTCCCTGTCGTCGACGTGGTCACCTTCCTCACCAGGTACTTCGATAAGGTGGGGAGCGGCACCGAGATTCGAGACGAGTTGGGGATCTGGACAGGCAAACGCCAGTTTAAGGTCACGCTAAAGACCGACGGTAAGGGAGCCATTTTCCACCCTCCTTCCAGATTCGCTATCGGGGGAAACCGTGGCTACCTGGTCTACGCTGGGCAACCCAAGCATTGTCGCTCATGTGGCAAGGCTGGTCATGTGGCGGCCAACTGCAGCGCCTCCCTCTGCAAGATCTGCAAACAGGAAGGGCACCAGACAAAAGACTGCAAACAGGCCAAGTGCTGCAACCGGTCACCTCTACAGGACCTGCCCCAAACGCTGCCGTACTTACGCACAGGCAGCCAAAGGCAACGAGGGGGAAGCAGAAGAAATGCTTCGTGTCACTCCAACCACCAAGGCCCCCAGGGAGCTCAAAGGGAGAAAGGAGGACACAGAGAGAGACAAGGTGGATGAAGAGATTGAAGCAACAGAGAGCCAATCAACAGCACTACCCCCTGAACCTCCCAGTCCTCAGGACAGCGAATCAATGGAGGAGGAGGCAGCAGTGGAAAATCAGCAGGGGGAGTGGCAGACGGTGAAGAGAGCCAAAAGGAAGAAGGTGCGAAGAAGAAGCAAAGCCACGTCCCAGACAAGTGGGAAGAGGCGTCTCCCATCCGACATGGATGACAAAGGCAGCAGCTCTTCGGATGAAGAAGTGCCAGGGCGGCACCTACAGAAGAGGCGGTAAAGCTCCAGGGCATTGGAGGACGAGACACCCGAGCTCCAGAACATTGGAGACAACAAGGAGACCAGCGCCCCCCAACTTTGCCTGCAACCTGAGGAGGCCAGTGCACCACAGCCCCTGGAATCTGGGAGCAGTGAGGCAATCATCGCACCCCAGCTCCGGGAAGCCGGGAACAGCAACGCCCCAGAGCGGGTGAGTTTTGGAGAAGCTTCTCCAGCAAATGTCATCTCAAAACCCGCTCTCTACGCGAACCCCCAGATGCCACCCGAGCAGAACACTGCCAAGGAGAACTACCTCAGCCCATCCAAAGTGAAGGAATTTGAGCTCACTACGGGTATGAAGGAGCAGACTAAAGGTCTGGGACTCTCAGAGACAATGGGTTTGGTAGGAGAATAAATGCTTTAAAATGGGTTTAAAGATTGTATCCATAAATGTGCGTAGCATTAAATCTACTACGCGATGTGTTGCGACCTTGCACTACCTAGCCAAGGTCAAAGCTGACCTGTTGTTTCTGCAGGAGTGTGCGATACCGCACCTCAGCTCCTACAGGCAATGGTCACGATGGTGGTCCCACGGGCCATCGATCTGGTCGGGTGGAAACGACTCTCGTTCCTCCGGCCTGGGTATTCTGCTGCGGGGAGGCAACTTCACCGTCTCCGAGGTTAAGGAGGTGGTGGGCGGGCGCCTCCTCGTAGCAGACGTAATGTACAAGAACGCTCCACTCTGGTTAATTAACGTGTACGCCCCGTCACAAGGGGCTGAGCGGCTGGAGGTTTTTCAGCAGCTCCCACTGCTGCTGGTGACCTCCAGGCCGGTCATTCTGGGCGGTGACTTCAACTGCATCATCGATGCGGCTGGACGATCCAGCAGGGCCGACAGCAGATTGGACGCTACGTCCAGATTCCTGATGGAAACAGTTAAGGATGCCAAGCTGCACGACGTCTTTAGCAACCCTGCAGACGGAGCGCAGCGTAGATACACCTGGTCGCGGCCAGACGGGTCCATTCATTCCAGGATAGACTTCCTGTTTGTGTCCCGTGCATTCACAGTCAGATCCACCGACGTCAAGCCGGTGTTCTTCTCTGACCACTGCCTCCTACTGGTGGACTGCCACTTAGAGAAGGACCATAGGGTGGGCAGTGGGGCATGGAAGCTAAATGTGCAACTGCTGACCCCAGAGAACATTGAGGAGCTCAAGAGGGATTACAAAGGTTGGAGAACCGTGGAACCCCTCTTTGAGTCCCTGACACCCTGGTGGGAAGCGATCAAGGGAAACATCAAGAGGTTTTTCATCCTCAAAGGCACCCAGAAAGCTAGAAAGGAACAGAGGGAAATGTCCCGACTCCAGAAAAACATGCAGAATCTGCTCCGGCTGCCGTCGATTGGGGTCGATGTCAAGGAGGAACTCCAAGGGGTGAAGAGCCAGCAAGCCTCGCACTTTGCCTCAGAGGCCTCCAAGATCATCTTCCGTTCTAGAGTCCGCTCCGTGGAGCAGGATGAGACGTGCTCACATTTCTTCTTCCAAAAAGTACACAGAAGGAGCTCTGTGATCCGCAGCCTGAAGGAAGAAGATGGCTCAGTAAAGTCATCGCAGTCCGACATTTTGAGCATCAGCAAATCCTTTTATGCCGGATTGTACGACGTGAAGCCCTCGGACAGCACGCCCTCCCAGTCCTTCCTATCCTCTATCATGGAGGTCTTAGACAGCAGTACACGGGAGAGCCTGGACAAACCGCTAAATCCTGATGAACTGACTAAGGCCCTTGAGTCCTTCGAGAAGAGTAAAACTCTCGGAAGCGACGGCTTGCCGGCGGAGTTGTATTTGGCTCTGTGGGACTTGATCGGCCCAGACCTGCTAGGGGTGTACGAGAGTATGCTCCTGGCCGGTAGTATGTCAGAATCCATGAGGAAAGGCATCATCACCCTCATCTACAAGCACAAGGGGGAAAGGGAGGAAATTAGAAATTGGCGACCCATTTCACTGTTGAATGTGAACTATAAGATTCTGTCCAAGGTCATCGCCAATCGGGTCAAATCCGCTCTGGAAGTGGTGATCCACCCTGACCAGACCTGCACTGTGCCGGGCAGGAAGATCTCTGACAGCCTCGCGCTGCTCAGGGATACGATTGCCTGTGTACAGGACAGGGGTGTGGATACCTGCCTCATCAGCTTGGATCAGGAGAAGGCCTTTGACACAATATCGCACACCTACATGGGGTTGAGAAACTTATTAGCCAGGATTGAATGGCGGAGCAGACTCAATGGGCCGATTGGTCTAATTTCTGCTCCTATGGCTTACGGTCTTATATTCATGTATAATTATCGGGCCGATGATAGGAGCTGTCCTGGAGACACAGATATTGTTGTATATGTTTCATCTCTTCAAACAAAGAATTGAGTTAGCAATCCTCTTTGTGTCGTCGGTGTGTTTGCGTAAGGTGGAAAACACAACATGGAGGACCCCCATTTAAGGTGAATGGCAAAAGAACCAAGGCGACATGAGGAGAAACCTTCTTGCGCAGTGAGTGGTTAGAATCTGCAATGCACTGCCTGAGAGTGTGCTGGGGGCACTTTCAAGAGTGGCTTTCAAAAGAGAATCGGATAATTATCTGAAGAGAAAATATTTGCAGGGCTATGGGGAAAAGGCAGGTGAGTGGCACTAGGGGAGTTGCTCTTGCAGAGAGCTAGCACAGACACGACAGGCCGAATGGCCTCCTTTTCTGCTCTAACCAATCTAGGACTCTATGTGTGCAGCTCTGCACACTTGCTTGCTGCATTGTCACTCACGCCCTGCAAGACACGCAACTGCTTTCAAAAGCTTCTCCCACAGCAGCATCTGACACTGACGCAAAGTGAGAGAGAGAGAAAGAAAGAAAGTTGGATTTTGGAACATGTACATGTTGAAAAGTAAAGAAAGCAGATGTTTGTAAGAAAACTATTTTTAGCATTGAAAATCCCCTGGGAAGGGGGGCGTGCACAATACCAAATCTAGGGCCTGTTCCCTAGTTGGGTCCTCGACATGCTGGCCTAAAACACCATCTCGTACACACTCCAGAAATTCACCCGTCACAGTATTATTGCTAATCCACAGGCGGGATGAGGCTTCATGAAGTGTTTAAAAATTGAGTAAAAATTTTTTTAAAAATTCATTGATATGCCCCAACTCATGTGACACATGAGGGGACAGGTTTTAAAATGTTTTAATTTCTTTATTTACATGTTTAAAACTTAAACTAATCTCCCTCAGGCAGCTCTGTGCCTTGGAGATTTCTGCGCTCTTTCGCACACATCTGGCCCATTCCTCACTCCTGCGTGGTGGCGATTCCCCGAGCCATGTTTCACTTTATCTGGAGGTCGGAAAGGTATCAGGTTTGCAGGGACACAATGTACAAACCTCTATATAAAGGGGGAAAAATGTGCCCAACATCGCCCTCATCCTAATGGCCACCTTTGTGTGTGGCTGCATCAAGCTGGGTGCAGACCCTCAGTACGCAAACACCAAGTGTCACTAAGTGCTGTACCACCTGTCCATCGTGGAAAAATTTATGCAGAAAAACACCTTTGACCACAAGTCTATCAGGCAGCGGCGGCAAGTAACGTCTTAGAGGCCCTGAGGGAAAAGGAGAGGGTGGATCCTGTGGGATGGTTCCCCGAGCAGACTGTCAAAGTCATTTGGCAGAAGGCCTCATCGCCAGAACTTTCCAACAAGCACCAAGACGTAGCTAGGCTGATGGTAAGAAAGGCCCTCCCCGTCAGATCTGTCCTACACGCCAGGAGTCTCACCCCCTCTGCACGTTGCCCTCGAGGTGGCTGTGGTGGGGACAGGACCGTTGTTCACCTCCTTGTGGATTGTGCCTTTGCAAAGAAAGTCTGGAGAGAGATGCAGTGGTTTCTGTCGAGGTTCATCGCGAGAAGTTCTGTGACACAGGACTCTGTGCTCTACGGGCTGTTCCCAGGGACACACACTGAGACAAACATCAACTGCAGCTGGAGGATCATCAACTCGGTGAAAGACGCTCTTTGGTCTGCCCGAAACTTGTTGGTCTTGGAGTGCAAAGAGTTGTCCCCGACCGAGTGTTGCAGACTGGCACATTCCAAAGTCCAGGACTACGTGCTGAGGGATGCATTAAAGCTTGGGGCAGCCGCCGCAAAGGCGCAATGGGGAAGGGTCGCTGTCTAAGACCTTTCTACCACAGGGCACCAAGGGACTGGAAACTGTTTAAATCCCCTCGGGCTGTACAGCTCAAAATGAATGTCTGCAAATGATTGTAATATTGTTTGTACTGATGCACCTGGTGATACATGTTGTAAAAGTTGAACCGGATTGTACCTTTGTAATGGTGTTTTTGAAATGGTTTGGAATGTGGTTGAAGATATTTTATGGATAAAGTATATTTTTGCAAAAAAAAAATAAAATCTTACTTCACAACTCAACTTCCTCGCCCCTGGAACCAAACTCGTAAACCTCTTCTGCACTCTCTCCAATGCCTTCACTACCTTCCTAAAATGCAACTCAAAATGCAATCCATCAGAGTCGGCATGGCTTTACGAAGAGTAAATCGTGTTTGACTAATTTGCTAGAGTTCTTTGAAGATGTGACAAGCAAAGTGGATAATGGGGATCATG
>NW_027597645.1:0-71649 GCF_964194155.1 Cetorhinus maximus
GGGGGAGGTGGCGATAGAACAGGAGGAGGGGGAGATGGAACAGGAGGAGGGGGAGATGGAACAGGAGGAGGGGGAGATGGAGCAGGGGAGGGGGGAGATGGAGCAGAGGGAGGTGGAGATGGAGTGGTGGAGGGAGTAGATGGAGCGGGGGAGGGGGAGACGGATCGGGGGAAGATTTGATGGAACGGGGAGGGGGTGATGGAGCGGGGGGGAGGGGGGAGCTGGAGCAGAGGGAGGGGGAGATTGAGCGAGGGGGAGGTGGAGATGGAACAGGGGAAGGGGGAGATGGAGCAGACGGAGAAGGAGATGGAGCGGGGGGAGGGGGAGATGGAGCGGGGGGAGATGAAGCGGGGACAGGGAGTAGGAGCGGGGGGAGGGGGAGTTGGAGCGGGGGGAGATGGAGCAGAAGGCGGTGGAGATGGAGCGGGGGGGGAGGTGGAGATGTAACAGGGGGATGGGGAGATGGAGCAGGGGGAGGGGGGAGATGGAGCAGGGGGAGGGGGGAGATGGAGCGGGGGAGGAGGTGATGGAGCGTGGAGAGATGGAGCAGAAGGAGGTGCAGATGGAGTGGGAGTAGGGGAGAGATGGAGCAGGGGAGGGGGAGTTGGAGCAGGAGGAGGGGGAGTTGGAGCAGGAGGAGGGGGAGTTGGAGCAGGAGTAGTGGGGAGTTGGAGCAGGAGGAGGGGGACTTAGAGCAGAGGAGAGGGAGATGGAGCATGGGTGGGGGGTGATGGAGCAGGGCGAGGGGGGAGATGGAGCAGGGGGAGGGGGACATGGAGTAGGGGAGGGGGAGAGTTGGAGCAGGGGAGGGGGAGAGTAGTGGGGAGATGGAACAGGGGAGGGGGAGATTGAGTTGGATAGGGGAGTTGGAGCAGGAGGAGGGGGATTTAGAGCAAAGGAGAGGGTGATGGAGCATGGGTGGGGGGGTGATGGAGCAGGGGGAGAGGGAGATGGAGAGAGAAGGGGGGAGATGGAGCGGTGGGAGGAGGAGATGGAGCGGGGGGAGGGGGAGGTTGAGCGGGGGAGGGGGAGATGGAGTGGGGGAGGGGAAGATGGAGCTGGGGGGAAGATGGAGCAGTGGAAGGGAGGAAATGGAGAAGGGGAAAAGGGAGATGGAGCAGAAGGAGGTGGAGATGGAGCTGGGGGAAGGGGTAGATGGAGTGGGGGAGGGGGAGATGGAGCGGGGGGAGGGGAAAATGGAGCAGGGGAAGGGGGAGATGGAGCAGACGGAGGAGGAAATGGAGCGGGGGGAGGGGGAGATGGAACAGCGGGGGGGGAGATGGAGCACATGGATGTGGAGATGGAGCAGGGTGGAGGTGGAGATGGAACAGGGGAAGGGGGAGATGGAGCAGACGGAGGAGGAGATGGAGCGGAGGGAGGGGGAGATGGAACAGTGGGAGGGGGAGCTGGAGCACACTGAGGTGGAGATGGAGCAGGGGGAGGGGGGAGATGGAGCAGGGGGAGGGGGGAGATGGAGCAGAAGGAGGTGGAGATGGATCGGGGAGAGGGGAGATGGAGCAGGGGAGGGAGGAGATGAAGCGGGGACAGGGAGAAGGAGCTGGGTGGAAGATGGAGCAGGGGGAGGGGGGAGATGGAGCAGAAGGCGGTGGAGATGGAGCGGGGGGAGGTGGAGATCGAAAAGGGGGAGGGGGAGGTGGAGCATGGGAGGGGGAGATGGAGCAGGAGGAGGTGGAGATGGAGCAGGGGGAGGGGGGAGATGGAGCGGGGTAGGGGGGGAGATGGAGCAGGGGAGGGGGTGATGGAGCAGGGGAGGGGGTGATGGAGCGGGGGAAGGGGCGATGGAGCAGGGCGGGGGAGATGGAGCAGAAGGAGTTGGAGGTGGAGGTGGAGATGGAGTGGGGGGGGGTGTGGAGTTGGAGCAGGAGGAAGGGGAGTTGGAGCAGGAGGAGGGGAAGTTGGAGCAGGGGTAGTGGGTAGATGGAACAGGGGAGGGGGAGATTGAGTGGGATGGGGGAGTTGGAGCAGGAGGAGGGGGAGTTAGAGCAGAGGAGAGGGAGATGGAGCAGGGTGAGGGGGGAGATGCAGGGGGAGGGGTAGATGGAGCGGGGGAGGGGGGAGATGGAGCGTGGAGAGATGGAGTAGAAGGAGGTGCAGATGGAGTGGGGGAGGTGGCGATGGAACAGGAGGAGGGGGAGATGGAATGGGGGGAGGGGGAGATGGAGCAGGGGGGAGGTGGAGATGGAACAGGGGAAGGGGGAGATAGAGCAGACCGAGGAAGAGATGGAGCAGGGGGAGGGGTAGATGGAACAGGGGGAGGAGGAGATGGAGCACACAGAGGTGGACATGGATCAGGGGGAGGGGGGAGATGGAGCAGGGGGAGGGGGTGATGGATCGGGGAGAGGGGGAGATGGAGCAGGGGAGTGGGGAGATGAAGCGGGGACAGGCAGAAGGAGCTGGGTGGAAGATGGAGCAGGGGGAGGGGGAGATGCAGCAGAAGGCGGTGGAGATGGAGCGGGGGGGAGGTGGAAATGGAACGGAGGAGGGGGAGGTGGAGCATGGGAGGGGGAGATGGAGCAGAAGGAGATGGAGATGGAGCAGGGGGTAGGTGGAGATGGAGTAGCAGGAGGGGGGAAATGGAGCAGGGGGAGGGGGGAGATGGAGCGGGGAGGGGGGGAGATGGAGCGGGTGTGGGGGAGATGGAGCGTGGAGAGATGGAGCAGGAGGAGGTGCAGATGGAGCGGGGGGAGGTGGAGATGGAACGGGGGAGGGGGAGATGGAGTAGGGGGAGGGGGAGAGATGGAGCAGAAGGAGGTGGAGATGGAGCGGGGGGAGGGGAGAGATGGAGCACGGGAGGGGGAATTGGTGCTGGAGGAGGGGAAGTTGGAGCAGTGATAGTGGGGAGATAGAGCGGGGGGGGGGAGATTGAGCGGGATGGGGGAGTTGGAGCAGGAGGAGGGGGAGTTAGAGCAGAGGAGAGGGAGATAGAGCATGGGTGAGGGGTGATGGAGCAGGGGGAGGGGGTAGATGGAGAGAGAAGGGGGAAGATGGAGCGGGTGGAGGGGGAGTAGGAGCGGGGGAGGGGGAGATGGAATGGGGGAGGGGAAGATGAAGCTGTGGCGGAGATGGAGCAGTGGAAGGGAGGAAATGGAGTAGGGGAAGAGGGAGATGGAGCAGGAGGAAGGGGTGTTGGAGCAGAGTGAGGGGTGATAGAACGGGGGCGGGGCGAGATGCAGCGGGGGGAGGGGGGAGATGGAGCGGGGACGGTGATATGGAACAAGGGAGGGGGGAGTTGGAGCAGAAGGAGGTGGAGATGGAGCGGGGGGGAGGTAGAGATGGGGGAGGGGGAGATGGAGCAGGTGGAGGATGAAGGTGGAGCAGGGGAGGGTGGAGATGGAGCAGAAGGAAGTGGTGATGGAGGAAGTGGTGATGGAGCGGGGGGAGGTGGAGCAGGGGAGGGGAGATTGAGCGGGATGGGGCAGTTGGAGCAGGAGGTGGAGGAGTTAGAGCAGAGGAGGGGAGAGCTGGAGCAGGGGAGGGGGAGATGGAGCAGGGAGGGGGGAGATCGAGCGGGGAGGGGGAGATGGAGCAGAAGGAGGTGGAGATGCAGCGGGGGGGAGGGGAAATGGAACAGGGGTGGGAGAGATGGAGTGGGGGAGATGGAGCAGGAGGTGGAGATGGATCCGGGGGAAGGGGAGATGGAGCAGAGGGAGGGGGTGATGGAGCGGGGATGGTGACATGGAACAAAGGAGCGGGGAGTTGGAGCATGGGGAGGGGGGAAAAAGAGCAAAAGGAGGTAGAGATGGAGCCGGGGGAGGTGGAGATAGAGGAGGGGGAGATGGAACAGGGGGATGGGGAGATGGAGCAGAGGGAGGTGGAGATGGAGCGGGGGAGGGGGTAGATGGGAGCGGGGGAGGGGGAGATGGAGCCGGGAAGGTTTGATGGAACGGGGAGGGGGTGATGGAGCGGGGGGAGGGGGGGAGCTGCAGCAGAGGGAGGTGGAGATTGAGCGAGGGGGAGGTGGAGATGGGACAGGGAAAGGGGGAGATGGAGCAGACGGAGGAGGAGATGGAGCGGGGGAGGGGGAGATGGAGGCGGGGGAGGGGGGAGATGAAGCGGGGACAGGGAGTAGGAGCGGGGGGAGGGGGAGTTGGAGCGGGGGGAGATGGAGCAGAAGGCGGTGGAGATGGAGCAGGGGGAGGGGGAGATGGAGCAGGAGGAGGGGGAGTTAGAGCAGAGGACAGGGAGATGGAGCATGGGTGGGGGTGATGGAGCAGGGCGTGGGGGAAGATGGAGAGAGAAGGGGGGAGATGGAGCGGGGGAGGGGGAGGTGGAGCGGGGGAGGGGAAGATGGAGCTGGGGGGAAGATGGAGCAGTGGAAGGGAGGAAATGGAGAAGGGGAAGAGAGAGATGGAGCAGGAGGAGGGGGAGTTGGAGCAGAGTGAGGGGTGATAGAACGAGGGCAGGGCGAGATGCAGCAGGGGGAGTGGGAGGTGGAGCAGAAGGAGGTGGAGATGGAACGGGGGTAAGGTGTAGATGGAGAGGGGAGGGGAGATGGAGCGGGGGAATGGGATTGGGGCAGGGGAGGGGGAGATGGAGCAGACGGAGGAGGAGATGGAGCAAGGTGGAGGTGGAGATGGAACAGGGGAAGGGGGAGATGGAGCAGGAGGTGGAGATGGATCGGGGAGAAGGGGAGATGGAGCTGGGGAGAGGGAGATGGAGTACACGGAGGTGGAGATGGAGCAGGAGGAGGGGGGAGATGGAGCAGAAGGAGGTGGGGATGGATCGGGGAGAGGGGGAGCTGGAGCAGGGGAGGGGAGGGATGAAGCGGGGACAGGGAGAAGGAGCTGGGTGGAAGATGGAGCGGGGGAGGGGGGAGATGGAGCAGAAGGCGCTGCAGATGGAGCGGGTGGGAGGTGGAGATGGAACAGGGGGAGGGGGAGGTGGAGCATGGGAGGGGGAGATGGTGCAGAAGGAGGTGGAGATGGAGCAGGGGGTAGGGGGAGATGGAACAGGGGGAGGGGGAGATGGAGCAGCAGGATGGGGGAGATGGAGCAGGGAGAGGGGGAGATGGAGCGGGGGAGTGGGGAGATGGAGCGGGGGAGGGGGGAGATGGAGCGTGGAGAGATGGAGCAGAAGGAGGTGCATTGGGGGGAGGTGGCGATGGAACAGGAGGAGGGGGAGATGGAGCAGGGAGAGGGTGAGATGGAGCAGAAGGAGGTGGAGGTGGAGGTGGAGATGGAGCGGGGGCGAGGTGGAGATGGAACAGGGGGAGGGGGAGATGGAGTAGGGGAGGGGGAGAGATGGAGCAGGGGAGGGGGAAGATGGAGCAGGAGGAGGGGGAGTTGGAACAAGGGGTAGTGGGGAGATGGAATAGGGGAGGGGGAGATTGAGTTGGATAGGGGAGTTGGAGCAGCAGGAGGGGGATTTAGAGCAAAGGAGAGGGAGATGGAGCATGGGTGGGGGGGTGATGGAGCAGGGGGGAGGGGGGAGATGGAGAGAGAAGGGGGGAGATGGAGCGGTGGGAGGAGGAGATGGAGCAGTGGGAGGGGAGGGGGAGGTGGAGCGGGGAGGCGGAGATGGAGTGGGGGAGGGGCAGATGGAGCTGGGGGAAGATGGAGCAGTGGAAGGGAGGAAATGGAGAAGGGGAAGAGGGAGATGGAGCAGGAGAAGGGAGAGTTGGAGCAGAGTGAGGGGTGATAGAACGGGGGCGGGGCGAGATGCAGCAGGGGGAGGGGGGAGATGGAGCAGAAGGAGGTGGAGATGGAGCGGGGGGAAGGGTAGATGGAGCGGGGGGAGGGGGAGATGGAGCACACGGATGTGGAGATGGAGCAGGGGGAGGGGGAGATGGAGCAGAGGGAGTGGGGAGATGGAGCAGAAGTAGGTGGAGATGGATCGGGGAGAGGGGGAGATGGAGCAGGGGAGGTGGGAGATGAAGTGGGGACAGGGAGAAGGAGCTGGGGGAGGTGGAGATGGAGTGGGGGGAGGAGGAGGGGAGATTGAGCGGGGGAGGGGGAGATGGAGCGGAGGAGGTGGAAGATGGAGCAGGGGGAGGGGTAGATGGAGCAGAAGGAGGTGGAGATGGAGCAGGGGGTAGGGGAGATGGAACAACGGGAGGGGGAGATGGAGCAGGGGGAGGGGGGAGATGGAGCAGGGGGAGGGGGAGATGGAGCAGGGAAGGGGGGAGATGGAGCAGGGGAAGGGGGGGAATGGAGCGGGGGGAGGGGGAGATGGAGCGGGGGGGAAGATGGAGCGTGGAGAGATAGAGCAGAAGGAGGTGCAGATGGAGTGGGGGGAGGGGGGAGATAGAGCAGAAGGAGGTGGAGGTGGAGGTGGAGCGGTGGGGGAGGTGGAGATGGAACAGGGGAGGGAGGGGAGATGGAGCACATGGAGGTGGAGATGGAGCAGGGGGGTAGGGGGAGATGGACAGGCGGAGGTGGAGATGGAGGTAGGGGGAGGGGGGAGAGATGGAGCAGAAGGAGGTGGAGATGGAGTGGGGGGAGGGGAGAGATGGAGCAGGGGGAGGGGAAGATGGAGCAGGAGGAGGGGGAGTTGGAGCTGGAGGAGGGCCAGTTGGAGCAGGAGGAGGTGGAGATGGAGCGGGGGGGAGGTGGAGATGGGGGAGGGGGAGATGGAGCAGGGGGAGGGGGAGATGGTGCACGGGAGGGGGAGATGGAGCAGGTGGAGGGTGGAGATGGAGCAGGGGAGGGGGGAGATGGAGCAGAAAGAAGTGGAGATGGAGCGGGGGGAGGTGGAGCAGGGGAGGGGGAGATTGAGCGGAATGGGGGAGTTGGAGCAGGAGGTGGAGGAGTTAGAGCATAGGAGGGGAGAGATGGAGCAGGGGAGGGGGAGATGGAGCAGACGGTGGTGGAGATGGAGCAGGGAGGGGGGAGATGGAGCAGGGGGAGGTGGGAGATGGAGCAGAAGGAGGAGTTGGAGCAGGGGGAGTGGTGAGATGGAGCAGGGAAGGGGAGATTGAGCGGGATGGGGGAGTTGGAGCAGGATGTGGAGGAGTTAGAGTAGAGGAGGAGGCGTTGGAGCAGAGGAGGGGAAGATGGAGCATGGGTGGGTGGAAATGGATCAGGGGGAGTGTGGAGATGGGGAGAGGAGGGGGGAGATGAAACGGGGGAGAGGTGATGGAGGTGGGATGGGGAAGATGGTGCTGGGGGGAAGATGGAGCAGTGGGAGGGAGGAAATGGAGCTGGGGAAGAAGGAGATGGAGCAGGAGGAGGGGGAGTTGGAGCAGAGTGAGGGGTGATAGAGTGGGAGCGGGGCGAGATGCAGCAGGGGGAGGGGGGAGATGGAGCGGGGACGGAGATCTGGAACAGGGGAAGGGGGAGTTGGAGCATGGGGAGGGGGGAGACGGAGCAGAAGGAGGTGGAGATGGAACGGGGGGAGGGGGGAGATGGAGCAGAAGGAGATGGAGCGGGGGAGGTGGAGCAGAAGGAGGTGGAGATGGAGCAGGGGGAGGGGGGAGATGGAGCGGGGAGGGGGAGGGAGCAGGGGAGGGGGAAGATGGAACAGAAGGAGGTGGAGATGGAGCGGGGGGAGGGGGAGATGGAGAAGAAGGAGGGGGAGATGGAGCAGGTGGAGTGGGGAGATGGAGCAGAAGGAGGTGGAGATGGAGCGGGGGGAGATGGAGCAGAAGGAGGTGGCGATGGAGCAGAGGGAGGGGGGAGATGGAGCGGGGAGGGGGAGATGTAGCAGGGGAGGGGGAGATGGAGCAGGGGAGGGGGTTGATGGAATAGAAGGAGGTGGAGATGGTGTGGGGGTGGGGGGGAGATGGAACAGGGGGTGGGGGAGATGGAGCGGGGAGGAGGGAGATGGAACAAGGGGAGGGCGAGATGGAGCAGGGGGAGGGGGGAGATGGAGCAGCGGGAGGGGGGTGATGGAGCGGGGAGGGGGAGATGGAGCGGGGAGATGGAGCAAAAGGAGGTGGAGATGGAGCGGGGGGGGAGAGATGGAGTGGGGGGAGGGGGGAGATGGAGCAGAACGAGGTGGAGATGGAGTGGGGGGAGGGGGAGTTGGAACAGGCGGAGGGGGAGATGGAGCGGGGGAGGGGTGAGATGGAGCAGAAGGAGGTGGAGATGGAGCGGGGGGGAGGGGGAGATGGAGCAGAGGGAGGGGGTGATGGAGCGGGGGAGGGGGAGATGGAGCACGGGTCAGGGGAGATGTAGCAGGGGGACGGGGAAGTTGGAGCACGGATTGGGGGAGCTGAAGCGGGGGGAGGCGGGAGATGGGGAGCTGAGGAGTGATATGGAGCAGGGGAGGGGGAGATGTAGCAGGGGAGGGGGAGATGGAGCAGGGGAGGGGGAGATGGAGCAGGGGAGGGGGAGATGGAGGAGGGGGAGGGGGCAGCAGCGGTGTAACGCAGGAAAAGGCACGCTGAATGCATGAAGATTCTAGTTCAGTGATTCCACTGACATGAAACATATTAGGTAGATAAATATAAAAAATCACCTTAAGGTGACAAATTCATTTCAGTGGCTGACGGTTGAATGTCAACTCAAAAATTATAAAAACAGCTGAGAGCCAGCCATCTCTCCACCCAGTGCTTGCGGAGTCCTTCAAAGCCCCAAAGGAATCCCATTTGCAGAAAAATCCACTAACCTTGAGCCTTTTCCCGGCACTGTCAGCATCCGGTGGGGTTGCAGTGGACCCAACCAACAGGCAGACACTACGGCAACCACAGGGCCCAGAGTCCTGACTTACCTCCACAGTTTCATTTGTGTAGAAACATCACAAAGAAGTCAGGGCGACAGTACAACTCTCCCGGTACACACTTCCCTGTTTATGTGTTGCTATCTCAGCAACTTCACATTTTAAACACTTACCGTTTACTAAGTAATTGCATAATTAACAAGTTTGATTGAATTACAATAGCTAAAACATTCAAATCAGCAGGAGTGTCAGCATTTCTTGTATCAATCACAGATCTGTAAGGCCCATGTAGGATCCTAGTGATGAAGAAGTTGAAGTATTCTATGAGGAGCTGCAAAAAGCATTGGAGCATGTGAAATGCGGATTCATCTTGTTCGTCAAATGTAATTTAATGCAAAAGTTGGCAGTGAGAGTTGTGGAAATGTGGTAGGAGTTTATGGACTAGGAACAAAGAACAACCGAGGTAAACGCCTGTTACAGTTCTATGGGGAAAACAACTTGGTCATCTTCAAATAACAGCCAAGAAGACTGTGTACCTGGAGAAGTCCAGGAGATGGTCACAGAAATCAAATTGGTTTTCTGATGATCAATGAGAAGTACAAGGCATCAAAAGTGGCTTCATTTACCCAGATGTAGGCATCAATAAAGATCACTGCCTACTCATAATGAAGATGAAGGTCAAACCGAAAATTCCAAAAAGAAATCCCATGAAAGACCAAGCCAACCCAGACAACTGAGAGAGGAAGGTGTGAGGATGAAGAATGCTGTGAAGGTTATAACAAGCTTTACTTCAGAAAATGACAGATCAAGGTCTTAGTGAGGAAGAAACAACAAAAAGGCATTGAGAAAGGTTGAAACAGAGCATGAGACACAGTTAAGGGGTGCACAGACAGGAGACTATGCCTGAGTGAGGTGTAGACGAAGTATGGATTGGGAATTTGGTTCACATGGGAATTCAGTGCAAGGAGGAAAGAGGTGCTCCACCTTACACCTTTTTTTTTAGCAGTTTCCAGTGGTTGGTGAGTTTTTCTTTCCTTGTCCCTAAGCTAGGAAAGTGCAAGTTTCTACTATATTACCTTAGCTGTGTAAATTATTAACTAATTCACTAAATTAAATAAACAAAGTTAGAAGTGTGTACCGCTACTAGTAGGATGTATTAGTATTGGTAAGGTTTTTTTTTAGCAAGGTTAACTCATAAAGGAATGGCAGGGCTGCTCTAACTTTGAGAATGCACACCCTCTGCAATGTGGGAATGTCAAGACACTTCTCATGTCCTGGATAACCATTGTGCAAGAACTGTCATCAGTTGCGACAGCTTGAGCTCCGGGTTTCAGAACTTGAGCAACAGCTGGTGTCACTGTGGTGCATCCGTGAGGCTGAGAGCTATGTGGATACCACATTTATAGATATGGTCACTCCAGAGATTCAGAGTATGCAGGGACTGAGGGAATGGGTGATCACCAGGCAGTCAAAAAGGACCAGGCAGGTGGTACAGTAGTCCCCTGAGTGCTTCCCGCTCTCCAACCAGTATTCAGTTCTGAATACTGATGACAGTGATGGTTCATCTGGGGAGTGCAGCCAGAGCCTAATCCACAGCACCACGGGTGGTTCAGCTGCACAAGGAGGTACAAGGAAGACTGGAAGAACCATGGTGATATGTGATTTGATAGTTAGGAGAGCAGACAGGCGTTTCTGCAGCCGCAAACATAATTTCAAGATAGCATGTTGCCTCCCTGGTGCCAGGGTCAAGGGTGTCACTCAGCAGCTGTAGAGCAGTCTGAGGGAGGAGGGTGAACAGCCAGCAGTCATGGTCCACAGCACAACCAATGACATAGGTAGAAAGAGGGATGTGGTCCTGCATTCAGAATTTAAGGAGCTAGGTCAAAAATTAGCAAGCAGGACCTCAAAAGTAGTAATCTCCGGATTACTCCGTGCCATGTGCAAATGAATACAGGAATAGGTCCCATCTCGCCCAGAGCCGGGGCGAGATGGGACCTGTACAGGCTGGACAAGCTGCACCTGAACACAGCTGGGATTGAGTTCCTTGTTAGTGTTGTTGGGGAGGGTTTAATCCTGAGGGTAGATTTAGTTGGAAGGCAGAGAATTAGTGGATGAGTCTGGAAGGCAGAGGAAACAAAGGTTAGAAAATAAAAAAATAGAGTTTGGCAGTGCTCAAGGGTATATACTTCAATGCAAGGAGTGTAGCAAATAAAGCAGATGAGCTGAGGGCATAAATAGAAACGTGGCAGTATGATATCATAGCTATTACAGAAACATGGTTGAAAGAGGGACAGGAATAGCAACTCAACATTCCTGGTTACACACGTTTCAGACGACATAGCAAGGCAGTTAAAAAAGGAGGGGTGGCAATTTTGGTCAAAGAAACAATTATAGCTGTGAAGAGGGATGATATGTTAGAAGGATCATCAAATGAGGCCATATGGATTGATCTAAGGAACAAAAGAGGGGAAGTCACATTATTGGGAGTGTACTATAGACCCCCAAACAGTCAGAGAGAGATAGAAGAGCAAATATGTTGGCAAATCTCTCAAAATTACAAAAATAGGGCATAATAATTTTAACTACCCCAATATTAACTGGGATTGTTTTAGTGTGAGAAGAATAAAGAAAGCAGAATTCTTGAGATGCATTCAGTAGAACTTTTTGGCCAGTATGTAGCAAGTCCAACAAGAGAGTGTGTGATTCTGGACTTGGTATTAGGAAATGAAGTTGGGCAGGCGGAAGGAGTGACAGTGGGGGAGCATTTTGGTGGTAGTGATCATAATTCAGTTAGTTTAAGATAATTATTGAAAAGAACAAACATAAAACAGGAGTTAAAGTTCTAAATTGTGGCGAGGCCAATTTTACTAAGCTAAGGAGTAGAAGTGGACGGAAAACAGCTACTTAAAGGTAAAATCAGTGTCAGAGCAGTGGGAGGCTTTCAAAGGGGAGACTCAAGGGTTTCAGAGTAAACATGTCCCCAGAAAGAAAAAGTGTGAGATGGCCACATCAAGTGCCCCAAGGATGTCAAGGAGCCTACAGGGCAAAATGGGGCAGAAAAGGAAAGCTTATGTTAGACATACTACAAAAAGTCAAGCACAGTATAGAAAGAGGAGGGGTGAAATCAAAATGGAAATTAGGAAAGCAAAGAGAAGGCATGAAAGAATATTCACAAGAAAAATCAAGGAGAACCTAAAAATGTTATATCAATACATTAAGAGTAAGAGGGTAACTAAGGAAAAAGTAGGGCCCATAAAAGATCAAAAAGGTATAGAGGCAGAAGATGTGGGTATGGTTCTTAATGAATATTTAGTCATAGAATCATAGAGGTCTACAGCACAGAAAAAGGCCCTTCAGCCCATCGAGTCTGCGCCAGTCAAACAAGTACCTAACTATTCTAATCCTACTTTCCAGCTCTAGGCCCATAGCCATGTATGCCATGGCATCGCAAGTGCACATCCAAATACTTCATAAATGTTATGAGGGTTTCTGCCTTTACCTCTACCACTCTTTCAGGCAGTGAGTTCCAGATTCCCACCACCCTCTGGGTGAAAAAATTCTTCCTCACATCCCCTCTAAACCTCCTGCCCCTTACTTTAAATCTATGCCCCCTGGTTATTGATCCCTCCACCAAGGGGAAAAGTTCCTTCCTGTGTACCCTATCTATGCCCTTCATAATTTTATACACCTTAACCAAGTCCCCCCTCAATCTCCTCTGCTCCAGGGAAAATAACCCCAGTCTATCCAATCTCTCCTCATAACTAAAACTCTCCAGCCCAGGCAACATCCTGGTAAATCTCCTCTGCACTCTCTCTAGCGCAATCACATCCTTCCTATAATGCGGATTCCAGAACTGCACGCAATACTCTAGCTGTGGCCTAACCAGCGTTTTATACAGTTCCAGCATAACCTCCCTGCTCTTATATTCTACGTCTCGGCTAATAAAGGCAAGTATCCCATATGCCTTCTTAACCACCTGACCTGCCACCTTAAGGGACCGGTGGACATGCACACCAAGATCCCTCTGGTCCTAGGTACTTCCCAGGGTCCTCCCACTCATCGTGTATTCCCGTGCCTTGTTTGTCCTGCCCAAGTGCATCACCTCACACTTATTCGGACTAAATTCCATTTGCCACTGATCAGCCCATGCGACCAGCCCGTCTATATCCTCCTGTAATCTAAGGCTATTCTCCTCACTATTCACCACCCCGCCAATTTTCGTGCCATCCGCAATCTTACTGATCAACCCTCCTACATTCAAATCTAAATCGTTTATATATACCACAAACAGCAAGGGACCCAACACCAATCCCTGTGGAACCCCACTGGACACAGGCATCCAGTCATAAAAACACCCCTCGATCAGCATCCCTCAGCCAATTCTGGATCCAATTTGCCAAATTGCCTTGGATCTCATGAGCTCTTACCTTCGTTATCAGTCTCCCATGCGGGACCTTATCAAAAACTTTGCTGAAGTCCAAGTAGACTACGTCAAATGCATTGCCCTCATCTACACACCAAAAACTTCAATCAAATTGGTCAGACATGACCTCCCCTTAACAAAGCCATGCTGACTGTCCTTGATTAATCCCTGCCTCTCCAAGTGTAGATTAATTCTGTCCCTCAGAATTGCTTCCAAAGTTTCCCCACCACTGAAGTTAGACTGACTGGCCTGTAGTTCCCTGGTTTATCCCTTCCTCCCTTCTTGAATAACAGTACCACATTGGCTGTCCTCCAGTCCTCTGGCACCTCTCCTGTGGCCAGAGAGCTATTGAAAATTATTGCCAGCGCCCCTGCTATCTCCTCCCCTTGCCTCACCCAACAGCCTGGGATACATTTCCTCCGGGCCTGGAGATTTAGCTACTTTTAAGCCTGCCAGACCACTTAGAACCTCCTCCCTTTCTATGCTAATTTCTTTAATTATAACACAGTCCTTCTGCCTGATCTCCATACCCACGTCGTCCCTCTCACTTGTGAACACCGACACAAAGTATTCATTTAGAACCCTACCTACGTCTTCCGGTTCCACACACAAATTACCGCTATGGTCCTCAAGCTCTACTCTTTCCTTCGTTATCCTCTTACTCTTAATGTACTTATAAAATAACTTTGGATTTTCCTTTATTTTACCTGACAATGTTTTTTCATGCCCCCTTTTTGCTCTCCTAATTTCCTTTTTAAATTCCCCCCTACACATTCTATACTCTTCCAGGGCTTCCACTGTTTTGAGCCCTCGGTATCTGCCATAAGCCTCCCTTTTTCTCTTTATCCAATCCTGTATATCCCTCGACATCCAGGGTTCCCAGGGATTGTTGGTCCCACCCTTTATCTTTACTGGAATATGTTGGCCCTGTACTCTCCCTATTTCCTTCTTAAATGAGTCCCACTGCTCTGACACAGATTTACCTAAAAGTAGCTACTCCCAGTCCACTCCGGCCAAATCATATCTGATCTTATTAAAATCGGCCTTCCCCCAATTTAGAACTCTGATTTCTGGCCCATCCTTAACCTTTTCCATAACAACCTTGAATCTAATGGAGTTATGATCACTATCTGCAAAATGCTTGCCCACTGATACCTCTACCACTTGCCCAACTTCATTCCTTAAAATTAAGTCCAGGACCTTTCTTGTAGGAACTTCTACGTACTGGCTTAAAAGCTCTCCTGGATGCATTTTAAGAATTCTGTTCCCTCTCAGCCTATCACACTATGACTAACCCAGTTAATGTTGCGGAAGTTGAAATCCCCCACTATTACTACCCTATTATTTTTACACTTCTCTGAAATTTGCCTACATATCTGCTCTTCTATTTCTTTCTATTTGGGAGCCTATAGTA
This sequence comes from Cetorhinus maximus, assembly GCF_964194155.1. Lineage (NCBI taxonomy): Eukaryota > Metazoa > Chordata > Chondrichthyes > Lamniformes > Cetorhinidae > Cetorhinus > Cetorhinus maximus. Next base: position 14,457 of record NW_027597645.1, read on the forward strand.
CACAACCAGCAATGTGATTGCTCCTTTTTAGTTTTTAAGTTCTACCCACATGGCTTCATTTGAGGAGCCTTCTGAAATGTCATCCCTCCTTACCGTTGTAATTGATTCTTTGATCAATATTGCGATACCCCCTCCTCTTTTACCTCCTTCTCTATCTCGCCTGAACACCCCATATCCTGGAATATTGAGCTGCCAGTCCTGCCCCTCTCTCAACCATGTCTCTGAGACAGCAAGGACATCATACTTCCATGTGTTAATTTGTGCCCTCAACTCATCTGCCTTATTCATCAGACTCCTTGCATTAAAATAAATACCATCCAACCTTGCCAAACTCCCTTGTGCCTTAACCGGCCTATAATTCCTGTACCTTCCAGATTCACTTGCTCTCTCCTCTAATTTTGGCTGTGCATCTCCCCCTGCTGAACCTCCTTTCAATATCCCATTCCCCTGCCAAGTTCATTTAAACCCTCCCCAACAGCACTAGCAAACCTCCCTGCAAGGATGTTGGTCCCATTCCGGTTCAGATGCAACCCGTCCGCCTTGTACAGGTCCCACTGCCCCCAGAAACGGCCCTAATGTTCCAGAAATCTAAAACCGTCCCCACTGCACCACCTCTCCAGCCACGCATTCGTCTGGACTAACCTCCTATTTCTATGCACACTAGCGCGTGGCACCGGAAATAATCTAGATTACTACATTTGAGGTCCTGTTTTTTAATCTGTTTCCTAACTCCCTAAATTCTGCTTGCAGGACCTCATCCCTCTTTCTATCTATGTCGTTGGTACCAATATGTACCACGATCTCAGTCTGTTTGCCCTCCCCCTTTAGAATGCCCTGCAGCCGTTCAGTGAGATCCTTGACCCTGGCACCAGGGAGGCAACATACCATGCTGGAGTCATGTCTACGGCCGCAGAAACGCTTGTCTGTTCCCCTTACTATCGACTCTCCTACCACTATTGCTCTTCCCCTCTTTTTCCTTCCACCCCCTGAGCAGCTGAGCCACTCAGTGTCATGAGCATGGCCGCACTCTCCAGAGGAACCATCACTCTCACCACTTTCCAACACAGAAAAACGGTTCTCGAGCGAGATGCACCCTGGGGATTTCCTGACTACCTGCCTGACACCTTTCTTCTGACTGATGGTCACCCATTCCTTTTCTGTCTACACTTCCATAAGCTGTGGGGTGACCACGTCTAAAAACGTGCTATCCACGAAACTCTCAGCCTCGTGGATGCACGTCAGTCCCTCCAGTTGCCGCTCAAGCTCCAAAACTCAGAGCTCAAGTAGCTGCAGCTGGTGGCACTTTCTGCACATGTGGTTGGTCAAGGGCTTCCCATGTGTTGCAGTCGGTATATAACACGGGACTGAGCTGCCCTGCCATGCCTCTGGTTGAAAAAAAATCCTTACTTTTAAAGTTAAATACAGTAAACAAACATTAAATTATTTATGTACTTTAAATAAAAACAAGAACTCTTACCTTTTCTTAGCTTAATCCATTTTAAACTGGAGAAAAACACTTACCCACTACTCACCAATCAGCTCTCACCTTTGTGCTGACGTCACTTTTTGAAGCTTCCCCGCACTCGTGCTGGTTCTGATCTCTCCTTCGCTCTCTCGCGCTGTCTTATGATGTTACTCTTGTTATTTTCAACAAGAACTGACTGCAGGACACTCTTCCCAGACTGCTTCACCGCGATGCTGACTGCAGGACACTCTTCCCAGCAAATTTTGAGCCTGTCTTCATAAAAGAGGGGGACAGTGCAGATATTGTAGTTGAGGAGGAGGAGTCTGAAGTATTGGATGTGATAAACATAGGGAGAGTGGAAGTATTAATGAGATTAGCATCCTTGAAAGTAGATAAATAACCAGGGTCAGATGAAATGTACCTCAGGCTGTTAAAAGAAGCCAGGAAGGAAATAGTGGGTGGTCTGACCATCATTTTCCAATCTTCACTGGATACAGGTGTGGTGACAAAGGATTGGAGGACTGCTAGTGTTGTACCTTTGTTTAAAAAGGGAGCAAGGAATAGGCCAAATAATTACAGGCCAGACAGTCTGACCTCGGTACTGGGAAAATTATTGGAATCAATTCTGAGGGACAGGATAAACTGTCACTTAGAAAAGCACCGATTAATCAAGGATAGTCAGCATGGATTTGCTAAGGGAAGATTGTGTCCGACTAACTTGATTGAATTTTTTGAGGAAGTAGCAAGGAGGATTGATGGGGGTAGTGCAACTGATGTGGTCTACATGGATTTTAGAAAGGCTTTTGACAAGGTCCCACATGGCAGATTGGTTAAAAAATAAAAACCCATGGGATTCAGGGGAATGTAGTAAGTTGGATACAAATTGGCTCAGTAGCAGGAAACAAAGAGTAATTGCTGACAGGTGTTTCTGTGACTGGAAGGCTGTTTCCAGTGGGGTTCTGCAGGGTTCAGTACTATGTCCCTTGATTTTTGTGGTATATATTAATGATTTGGACGTAAATATAGAGGGAATGGTCAAGAAGTTGGCAGACGAAACAAAAATTGGCCACCTGGTAGATAGCGAGGATGATTGATGTAGACTGCAGGATGATATCAATGGACTGGTCTGATGGGCAGGAAAGTAGCAAATGGAAGTCAACCCAGAAAAGTTTGAGATGATACATTTAGGGAGGCCAAACAAGGCAAAGGAATACACAATAAATGGGAGAATACTGAGAAGTGTAGAGGAAGCAAGGGACCTTGGAATAATTGTCCACACATACTTGAAGGTAACAGGACAGGTTGATAAGGTGGTTAAGGCGGCAAATGGAGTCCTTTCATTTACTGGCCGAGGTATAGAATATAAGAGCAGGGAGATTATAGAGTCTATCAACAGAAAATAATGGAGTGCTTAAAAAAACAAATTGACAGAAAAGATAAAAGGATAATTCAAAATCAATACTGGAATCAATGAGCAGTGGTGAAAATCAAAAACTAGAAACTTGACATAAAATAAAATGAAACTTCACTTGAAAATATATAGAGATATGCTCATTGCTATTTCTAAAAATTTCAAATTTTACAAAGGCCTAAAATGGTTGAATCTATGTGTGTCTGTGACCCCAAACAAGCTATCTGGCAATATCTGGCAAACTCACACATTGTTATTCCTGGAGAGTCACTAACGACCCCTTACGGGCGACACAGATCAAATGCAAAGAGAGCTATACAAAGGCCATCTGCATTTCATAACTCAAGCTGGCCAATAAGAGTCTGCTCATCTGCTAAGACAAAGGGCCCCAGAACCTTCCTTTCAATTCTTAATCGTTGAGACATTTGACAAAATGTTTACAAAGTTTACAAAATTGTGAGGGGTATAGACAGAGTAAATGCGAGTAGGCTCTTTCCACTTAGATTAGGAGAAATAAACACGAGAGGACATGGCTTTAGGGTGAAAGGGGAAAGGTTTAGGGGGAACATTAGGGGGAACTTCTTCACTCAGAGAGTGGTGAGAGTGTGGAACGAGCTACCATCTGACGTGGTAAATGTGGACTCACTCTTAAGTTTTAAGAATAAATTAGATATATACATGGATGGGAAAGGTCTGGAGGGTTATAGACAGGTCAATGGGACTAGCGGAATAATATTTCGGCACAGACTAGAAGGGCCAAATGGCCTGTTTTCTGTGCTGTAGTGTTCTATGGTTCTATGACAATCTTGACAACCCGGATGAGGGATGCACGTACTTTGTCAAAGACGGTGTGGAGAGGTGGGGGTCATGTGACATGGGCCTCTGGCTTGTGGAATCAGCAATATTGTCTTGCTGAACTGCAAAGTCTCAAGCTGCTTTTTTTACCATCTAACTAGCAGCCTCACAGGCAAGGAATTCTGGCCCAGATTGGGCACCTGGCTCCATCTACACTGTTTCTGCTGGAAATTCTGCACCATCGTCTACATGACTGATTCATCTCTGTGTGCCTATCTCATCATGTGATGTTAACACTACTGGAAAAGTGAATTCTACAGCATCAGTTTATCAGCCCACCAACCTCTATGAAAGAATACCTCATTGGACTTTGATTCTGGACTCTTGAACCAATGTGGTCTTTGTACTGTAAATCCTTCTTTTCCCTATCCCTTCCTTTTACTGTATGAATGCAAAGGAGGTAACGTTGCAACCCTCCTCCCGCATTTTAAGTGTGTGCAAATAAACTAACCCTTTGAGTTCATCCCATCTTGAGTTTGCTGAGGGGTTATTAATAGAAAATTGGATCACACCAAAACCGGGTTGGGAATCACACTACCGCTTATAAAGAGGGAAACAAATCAAAACACCTGTTTATAGATAGTGAGAGGAGAAATTACTACTGTTTAAATTAATGCCTCTCCTGTCCATAACACTTAGGAAAAGAATAGTGAAGTGCTATATTTTGTCATCTATGTTATGTCTCAAAGTCAGGGACAAATAACAAAGAAACTATTGATAAGCTGAATGCATTCGAGAAGTGGATATATAGGATGTTCCACATATCCTACACGTACAGAAAGGCTAATGAGGAAGTACTGTGAATGGCTGTAGAAAAGGAAATTAGTGCATAACTTCAAAGAGAGAAAGAAACAACACTTCAATCACATCATTAAAGCAGATGGTACACAGAGACAGTTACTGGAGGGGAAGATCGACAGAAAACATAGGAGAGCGAAGCAAAGGAGAAAATGGATGACAGATGCACCAGGTCCATTTGACCTGTGGGAATTGTGTGAGGGCAGCAAAAGACAGACAGAGATGGAGATTCATGGCAGTCAACCTTCTAGGAAGGAGATGACACCCACGAACGAATAAGGCCAAGGAATCCATGTAGTTCTCTGTCTGTCTTTCTGGGGCCAATGGCACAGCGCAGATATTCTTGTCATCTGAGAGTTGTGCCTTCATTGGTGATGATGTGTCCGTTGCACTGTACTTTTGTCTGGAAAATTTGTCACTTCCCTGGCTTGACTTTCAAGCTGAGATTTGACAAGTGAGATAAGACAGTGCCCAGTCTTCCAAAAGTCTCTTCAAATATCAAATCGGGATGAATATATCGTCCAGATTGGGACTGGAAATTGAGGTTGCCAAAGGTCTTATCCATTGCACACATGAAGGTGGCAGAGACATTATAAAGTCCAAACAGTATTCTCATGTATTCATAAAGTCCTCTGGTTCCTATTCAGAATGCAGTCTTCTCAATGTTTCCCTCAGCAATGAGTAGCTGGTTAAAGCCCTGGACCAAATCAAGCCTGCAGAAATACTTTGCACCTTTGAGGATTTGTAACACCTCCTCAATTCTCGGTGGAAGTTAAGCATCCTCATGCGGTATTCATGCTGAGTGCCCAGTAGTCGACACACAAATCCTCAGCTTCCTATCTTTCTTCCTCACGAGGACTCTCAGCTGATACGTCGTTCCAAGGACTTCGGCAGATACTCCCTGACTTTATCCCAGTGATGTGGTGGGATCCTGCAGTGAGCAATCTTTATTGGGTGGTTATCTTCAGTCACAATCCTGTGGCTCACCAGGTCACAATAACCAATGTCATCATCTCCTTACTCAAAGTTGTTGTGTATTTGGTAAGAGTACAGATAAGTTGCTGCCTTTGCATTTCCTCCAACTTGTTGATGTCCATCTTTAAGATGAGGTTAGAGATGTCTTCTCCAGTAGGTCCATTCTCAACAACAGCTGCAGATTTAAGAATACCTATGAGGGATTTTGGTTGGATGTAAACATTTTTATCACTGAAATTTGTAATTTGCATGGGTATTCCCGCCTTCTCTCCCGCAGTGACTAGAACTGTGGGGAGGACACAGAGAGACTGCAACAAGATATAGACAGGTTAGATGAGCGGACAACAAGGTGACAGATGGAATATAATGTAGGGAAATGTGAAGTTATTCACTTTGTTCATAAGAATAAAAAAGCAAAATATTTTTAACTTAAGTGTTGATGTGCAGAGACTTGTGTGTACTGGCACAAGGAACGCAGAAAGTTAGCTTGCAGGTGCAGTAAACAATTAGGAAGACAAATGGCATGTTGGCCTTTGTTGCAAGGGGATTGGAGTACAAGAATAAAGAAGTCTTGCTACAATTGTACAGAGTTTTGGTGAGACCACACCTGGACATTTTGTGTACAGTTTGGTCTCCACATTTAAGAAAGGATATGCTTACATTGGAGACGGTGCAGTGTAGGTTCACTAAATTGGTCCCTGGGATGAGGGGGTTGTCCTATGATGAAGTTGAATAAGAAACTGAGTAAATTGTGTTTATATTCTCTGGAGTTTAGAAGAATGAGAGGCGATCTCATTGAAACCCACAAAATTCCTAAGGGGTTTGATAGGGTGGACACCAAGAGATTGTTTCCACTGGTCGGGGAGTCTAAAACATAGGGACACAGTCTCAGGATAAGGGGCCGATCATTTAGGACTGAGAAGAAATTTCTTCACTCAAAAGGTTGTGAATCTTTTGAATTCTCTACCCCAGAGGGTTGTGGGTGCTCCATTGTTGAATGTATTTAAGGTTGGGATAGACAAATTTTTGGTCTTCCATGAAATTAAGGGATATGGGGAGCAAGCAGGAAAGTGGAGTTGAAGCCCAAGATCAGCCATGATCTTATTGAATGGTGGAGCAGGCTCGATGGGCCATGTGACCTATTCCTGCTCCTATTTCTTGTGTTCTTAACTGCTCCAAGAATTACACCAGTTGGTAGCTCAGGAGAAGCGTGATGCTCTTACAGAGTATGATGTTAACCAATTAGTGACAGCTGGCACAATCCTTTAAGGATGGTGGTGGTGCAGGCGATTAAGGGAATAGATCAATTCCCTGCTACCCAGATGGTTCTAAGGTCAGGTATAGGCTGATACATCAAGCTCTTAAAATGTTGTACGTACTTGGCAACATGCATGCTTTCCAAGGGTGTCCGGATGTCTCTTAACACATTCAACCTTAATACCAGGAGTTTTCTCAACTTCCTTACTTCTGTTGGACTATCTATTGGGTCACAAACTGTCAGAAATCTAAGGTTGTGGAAGGGGTGATAGATAACAGATATGGAGAGCTCAACATAACCATGATAAGGGATGTCCGATCTTTGCAAAGTGGAGATTCGGATGAGTGAAGAAACATCCTCCAGCTCACATCCTTGAGCTGGGTGCCACCTGAAGAATTGGGTGGTCATGGTTGACAATTCTGCTCCTTATCAATTAGGCACAATGCTTCTACCCCATCAAATCTCACATCAACTGTGTCAATTAGGCATGCATCAACCCCAAATCTTGAACATATCAACCAGGAGCAGGAGTAGGCCACTTGGCCCTTCAAGTCTGCTATGCCATTCAGTTGCCTCTCTGATGGTAGTCTCCCTCCTTGTTTTAGTAATTTTATCTTTTCCCCTGATCTTGATAATGTGATCATGCAGATGATGATGATCATGAAGGACAGCTGGAGCTTGTCACTGATAAGTTTCCTCAGCTCCATCGGGACATTTTCATCCCTTACAGCTCCAGTTGGGCAATTTTTCAACTGGCTTTCCCTTGTTGGTTTGAAGGAGGGATCCAGGGGACAATTTGGTCAAAACGATTTACAAGCTCCAGGGAAACTGAGACTGAAACTACCTCCTTTCTTTCAAACTATTAGAATTTCTGCTACAACCAAACACCCTTGTCAGAACTTCAAAGATCAGTTGAGAGCTTTTTTGGACATCAAAATGTCTCCCTAGTATTTCTCTATAGGCTTTACCAAACAGATCCTCCATCAAGAATGCTGCCTGCTCACTCTCATTAAGCCACTTGGATGCCATGACTATCTACGCATCCTCAATCCAGTCTTCAGCCGAAGGATTACTTGGTGTTTCCAGTCTCCCTTCAAATCTATCCAGCTTCCTTCCAGTTGGTCGATAGAACATGTATGAAGGGACACTCCTTCCTTCCATTGCTGAGTCAAGCGAGGACAGATCGAGAGCCCCTTCTTTGACAATTCTGTGATTAGACACTAATTTCACCCTTCGAAGCCTGCGCCTCCACTAAGCTGAAGCTGCTTCACCCTCCTTCATTGACGTAGCTAGTTTCAGTTCCCTAACCATAGGTTCCATCTCTGCCAAGGGCTTTTCCATCTCTTTAGGCAGGATTAAAAATACTGAGAGTTACACAAGATGTTTAGCTAGGATGACACCACCTGTGATGTTCACTGTATAGAAGCAGCTGACCTGGACCTTGTCAGTGTTGTGGAATCCTGCCAACTATGGGAAGGGGTGAGGGGGAGGCGGATGGGGAAGGGGAGGAGAATAGAAGGTGCATGGCGGATGGGAAGGGGATGGGGTGGTGAAGGTGGATAGGAATAGGGAGGGGAATGAGACAAGAGAGGAGCAGGAGCTGGAGAAGTGGAGAGGAAGGAAAATGGTGTGGGGAGGGGGGGGGGGGGAGGGGGGAAGAAGTCTCTCAGTCTCTGAGGATCATGGGACTGGTCAGTCGTAGCTCCGCCCCTTCCAGCGCAGCCAATCAGAGCCGCGGAGGGTGTGTGTGTGTGTGTGTGTGTGTGTGTGTGTGGGGTCAGGGCGGTGAAGCGTTTCCGGGTTATGGCAGGGACGTTGCGGAGCTGGAGCCTGATGTCTCGGCAATTGCTCAAGGTCAGGGCGGCCGGGGGTAATCGCTGCCCACCCCACCCCACCCCACCCATGGCGAGGCCCGGGCGCCGCTGGGCCTGGCTTCAGGAATCGGCGGCCGGTTCTGCGCTCATTCCCGGCCCCGGAGCCTGCCTCGTTCCCCCCCCCCCACCCCTGGAGCCTGCCTCGTTCCCCCCCCCCACCCCTGGAGCCTGCCTCGTCCCCCCCCCCCCCCCCGGAGCCTGCCTCGTTCCCCCCGGCCCCCGCCTCGCTCCCCCGCCCCCCCCCCCCGGACTCGGAGCCTGCGTCGCCCCCCGGAGCCTGCCTTGTTCCCCCCCCCGGACCCGGAGCCTGCCTCGCCCCCCCGGCCCTAACCCTCGGGACACTCCAACCCCTGTAATGTGTTGATATACTGATTTACTGTGGTCAGTGTATGCAGCTGTAAATACGTTAGGTATTTGTAAAGTTGTGTATAAATTTGAATCATATAATTAAAAATTTTCAGCGTTTATACCTAAACCCACAGACCTAATCAATGCTGATCCTGATTGATGCTGATTTAAAATTCGAGCTGCACCATCTGTAGTAAAAGATTTTTGACAATGAAAATAATTGTGACCTGAGTTTGGCCTCATTTGTTCAAGTGCAGCAGTTGACCAGGTTTATCAACAGTGTCATTAAAAGAGAAATGGAAATCTTAATCTACCAATTGTGTTGAGGGCGAGCTCTGAAAATGGACTGACTTATTCAGTTTGTTTCTAGAGCTGATTCAAACTTTACTAAAATTGAGGTGTTTTTCTTTTCCAGTAATTCTGTTTTTGTTTTTCTTAATGCAGACTGGACATGCTTGTCGCAGACTCCAAGGCCTTACAGCAGTCACACTACGGACCTATGCCGATGTTGCACCAGGTATGGTATGTGCACTCAGACCCTGTTAGGTGTGAATTTCTCACCTTCCAATAATGACTGAGCTGCTGGTGTGTGCTAAATTTCCTGTGTTTTTTAACCTTTGTAACCTCAGGTGTTGATAGTTCACCAAGACTGAATGAAAATTTGACTCAGAAGGAAAATTGATTATGGTTTGCAAAAGTGTGCAGGAAAATAATGTGCACGTTTAAGGGAGGGGGCACATGTACTGGGAATTAACTGCCACCCTACCCCCTCAGCCACGTGCCTGCCACCCTACCCCCTCAGCCATGTGCCTGCCACCTCGCCGTAGATACTCAAAGTAGCTTTGGGACCTTTAAACCCTCTACTTACCAGAATACAGCTAGTGTCATAAAAAGAGGGCGCGGTTTGGCTTCTCCCAAAGGTCCTGCATTACAAAAGAAGTCTCACAGAACACGTACACTCCACATTTCTGAAGAAGCCCAGTGCGGAAATTGGGCCAGAAATGCGGAGCTTTATCTTGGGGTAAAAAAACATAGGAGCGAAGTGGCAAGCCAACGATTGCCACTGCTCGGAAGATTCAGCCCTTTGTTTCTTAAAGATGTTCCTGTGAATCTACTCCTATTTTGCTTAATCCTCAAAATGGCGTTGGGCAGGTAATTGAGTAGCTCAGCTCCCTGCTGCTTGGACAGTTCTAAGGTCAGGTACAAACTGACACATCGAGTGCATGAAGTAAAGTTAAGAGCATGCGTGAAGGGGCCGAGAGCTCTTAACATGTTGCACGTACTTGTCACCACATGCTCAGGGATGAGGCCAGATCTGATTCGGGTCTATAGTTGCTGGAACCAGTTTAATAGAAAAAAATCATAGACTTAAGGCAGATGTGCTTTATGTGCAGTATCCATTTTTACTTCTCTGTCAGGTCACTTGGCTGTCTTTCTACAAGTGTGTATGCCTTTGAAATTAACCTGCTGCCTGTTTGCTGTGCAATCCCTGTGTGAGGATGTGTTTGGAATTGGGTAACATTTGAAGTCTGAGGTGAAGCCCAAAGTTATTTCAAAGCAGTTATTTATTGAATGGTCAGTGCTTGTTTGGGGGGGGCAGCAATCAGTGGGATTTTGTCAATCCCACTATAACAGCCGATTGTTCCATTTTTGGAGAAAAGTGATTTTTATCTTATTAAATTTACATTTTAATACAACAACTTTAAGGTCAGTTTACACTGATTAGCTGTATTTTGTTTGCGTGTAGATTATTAAGCAGATGTTTATTGTACTTAATGCCATGCATTTCTGTAGATTAGTGTTAAATAGCTTTCTGTTCATTTTGCTGTGCTTCAGTTTTCGTCATGTTCCTACTTCCTGAGGACTAGATTCCACCATCCCATACCCCATGGCCTCGTTCTTGCTTTATCTGCTTCCAATATGTCAGACAACCTGTATGAAGATTTATGGTCTCTGTTGCAGTGTATTAGGGTAGTATTGGTGTATTGTTTCGATGATGAAAGCTCATGCTGAAGACATTCTGTTTCTCATTCCAGTTGATGCAGATGTCACAGTGGTGGGCTCAGGGCCAGGAGGATATGTTGCTGCCATTAAGGCTGCACAGTTGGGATTTAAGGTAAGTCAAAGAATAGTTAGCTAAATATGAATTGGCATTATGTTTAGAGGAAAGCCACATATCCAAATTTACCAATGATACAAAGGTGGTTTTACAAGCAGTATAGATGGAAACAAAATTACAAAGAGATATTGATAGATCAAGTGAATGGACAAAACTATGGAAGTGAATTTCAGTGTAAGCAAACATGACGTCATCCACTTTCAACATAAAAAGGATAAATGGTGAAAAGCTAGAAATAGAGGGGCCTGGAAAGATGTGGGGGAGGGTGGGGTCCAACTATACAATCATTAAAACGTCATGAACAGATACAGAAAATAATCAAAAAGGTTAATGGAATGCTGGCCTTGTATCTAGTGGTCTAAAATAAAAGAGGATGAAGTTATGTTTCAGCTATACAAATCCCTGGTTGGACTACACCTGGAGTATTGTGAGCAGCAGTTCTGGGTACCACACATTAGGCCTTGAAGGGAGTGCTGCATAGATTTACCAAACTGATACCTGGACTCCAGGGGCTATACAGGTCTAGTATCCTTTATCTGTAAATTTGAAAGCTGAACACATCCAAAAACCGCACTTTTTTTGAACCTAATCGACCTTTAGCGCGGGAAGTCTAGTTGTTTGCACTGTTTATCTTGAGATTTTTGTGATGAACATGTCAGAAAGAAACTCAGGTACTCTATTATTCAGTGATACATCTTACTTTTCTAGCCATTTTATTTACTTTAGACTATACCGAGCCTAGTTTTAGGCAATTGTAATGTAAGTTTAAGTGCAGTATCCCCAAACTGAAATTATCTGAAATGCAGTCGCCCCGAGTGTTTCGGATAAAAGATTGAGAAGAGTTTACACTAATTACAACTGTATTTCCTGGAATTTAGATTAAAGAATGGCTTGATCAAAGTTTTCAAGATATTATGGGGAACAGATAGAGAAACAATTCCTGCTGGTTGGGGAATTCAGGATAAGGCGACATGGTTTAAACCGAGCCAGGCCTTTGAGGAATGAAGTTAGGAAATAGGTAAAGGCTGATAGAGGTTTAGAGTTCTGTTCTGCAAATGATGACTTATACTAGATGAATTATTGATTTTAAGTTTTTTTTTAATGGGATGGGGCAAAAGCACCCCAATATGAAGTTAGGCCGCAGACCATGATTTCATTGAATGACAGAACTGGCTCACACAGAACCACAGTGCAGAAGAGGCTCTTCAGCCCATCGAGTCTGCACCGACACATGAGAAACACCTGACCTACCTACCTAATCCCATTTACCAGCACTTGGCCCATAGTCTTGAATGTTATGACATGCCAAGTGCTCATCCAGGTACTTTTTAAACGATGTGAGGCAACCCGCCTCCACCACCCTCCCAGGCAGTGCATTCCAGACCGTCACCACCCTCTGGGTAAAAAAGTTTTTCCTCACATCCCCCCGAAACCTCCTGCCCCTCACCTTAAACTTATGCCCCCTTACGACTGACCCTTCAACTAAGGGGAACAGCTGCTGTCCACCCTGTCCATGCCCCTCATAATCTTGTACACCTCGATCAGGTCGCCCTTCAGTCTTCTCTGCTCCAACGAAAACAACCCAAGTCTATCCAACCTCTCTTCATAACTTAAATGTTTCATCCCAGGCAACATCCTGGTGAATCTCCTCTGCACCCCCTCCAGTGCAATCACATCCTACCTATATTATGGTGACCAGAACTGCACACAGTACTCCAGCTGTGACCTCACCAAGGTTCTATACAACTCCAACATGACCTCCCTACTTTTGTAATCTATGCCTCGATTGATAAAGGCAAGTGTCCCATATGCCTTTTTCGCCACCCCACTAACATGCCCATCTGCCTTCAGAGATCTATGGACACACACGCCAAGGTCCCTTTGTTCCTCAGAACTTCCTAGTTCCATGCCGTTCATTGAATACTTCCTTGTCAAATTACTCCTTCCAAAGTGTATCACCTCACACATTTCAAGGTTAAATTCCATCTGCCACTTATCTGCCCATTTGAGCATCCCGTCTATATCTTTCTGTAGCCCAAGACATTCAAACTCACTGTTAACCACCCGGTCAATCTTTGTGTCATCCACAAACTTACTAATCCTACCCCCACATAGTCAACTATGTCATTTATATAGCTCGAAGGGCTAAATGGTCTCTTCCTGTTTCAGTGCACAATAGGAATTAAACGTTCACAGTATTATGGAAACACCAGCTTTTGCTGCTTTTGCCACTCAGCTTAAATCTGTACCCTGTAGAAGCATAGTGATATTGTCACTGGGCTAGTAATCCAGAGACCCAGGGTGATGCTCTGGGTTCGAATCTCATCTCATCAAATTTGAATTCAATAAAAATCTGGAATTAAAAGTCTAGTGATATGAAACCATTGTCGATTGTTGTAAAAATCCATCTGGTTCACTAATGCCCTTTAGGGAAGGAAATCTGCCCAAAAATCCTTACCTGGTATGGCTTACATGTGACTTCAGACCCACAGCAATGTGGTTGGCTCTTAAAAAATGCCCTCTGAAATAGCCTAGCAAGCCACTCAGTTGTCACCACCACCTTTTCGAGGGCAACTAGAGATGGGCAAAAAATGCTGGCCCAGCCAGTGAAGCCCACATCCCGTGAATAAATAATAAAAAAGTTCCCAATCCTTCCAGCAATGGGAACAGTTCCTCCCTAAACACCCTGCTGGGAACCTCATGGTTTTGAACACCTCTATCAAATCTCCTTTTCTCCAAGGAGAGCAACCCCAGCTTCTACAATCTATCCTCCTAACTAAAGTCCCTCATCCACTTTTGCAGTAAGAATAGAATAGTATGTTAAATGGAGAGAGATTGAAGAATTTGGTGGTACAGAGGGATCTGGCTGTCCTGGTACATGAATCACAAAAAGTTAATAAGCAAGTACAGCAGGTGATTAGGAAGGCAAATGGAGTATTGGCATTTTTTTATTCATTCATGGAATGTGGATAATGCTGGTGAGACCAGCATTTATTGCCCTTGAGAAGGGGGTTGTGAGCTGCTTTCTTGAACTTCTGCAGTCCATGTGGTGTAGGTACACCCACAGTGTTGTTAGGGAGGGAGTTCCAGGATTTTGACCCAGTGACAGTGAAGGAACGGTGATATATTTCCAAGTCAAGAAGGTGAGTGGCTTGGAGGGGAACTTCCAGGTGGTGGTATTCCCATTTGGAAGATGTTGTCTAAGGAGCCTTGGTGAGTCCCTGCAGTGCATCTTGTAGATGGTACACATTGTTGCTACTGTTTGTTGGTGGTGAAGAGAGTGAATGTTTGTGGATGGGCTGCTTTGTCCTGGATGGTGTCAAGCTTCGAGTGTTGTTGGAGCTGCACTCATCCAGGCAAGCGGAGAGTAGGCTGAATGGCGTACTCCTGCATTCTATGGTCCCCAAACCATTCATGTAAATGTTTTTTGCACCCTTTTCAGTGCCTTCACATCCTTCCATGGGGCCCAGAATTTGACACAATACTGCATTTGAGCCCAAACCAGTGTTTTATAAAATTTCACCATAACTTCCTTGCTTTTGCACTCTGCCTCTATAAAGGATCCCAGGTGCCTTATTAACAACTCTCTCAACCTGCTCTGCCACATTCAATGAATGCCCATTTACCCCCCAGGTCCCCTTGCTCCTGCATTCCTTTAGCATCATACCCTTTATAGGTGCAATGTTCAAAATGCAGCTATCCAAAAAGTGGGCATTTTTGAAAATGGAAATGAGTGTCTGTGGTTGGACACCACTTTCTCTGGTATTACACATCCGATTAATGCCGGAGATGGCTCGTTCAAAAGGGCCGACCTTCCTGTGTACTCTTAGTGCACTGACCCCGCACAAAGGAAATTTGAGAGACCCCCAACACGCACACGTGGCACCAGGCACCCTTCAGTCACCCATCTGTAACTCCGGGATAGAAGATCAGATCAGTTCATGGTCAATGCCATGTGAAAGCACTCTACAAGCTGCAGAGGGCAATAGCAGTGCTCCCCGGGTAGCCCTGGCCTGGCTGAGAGAGAACTGAAAAACCAAAAACCGACTGGCTTAATTCTGCCGTTCCGTGAGCAATCTGTTCTGTGCAACTGTTGGATGTAGCAGATGTTGAAGGGCATCAGATGGTGCCTGAAGCAACTTGGCCTGACACTGGGGAGCAATTTGGGAGCTGTCTGAATCCACCACATCAAACATGTAAAACCTACAGAAAATAAGATCACATTTTGCTGATACAAATGGTGCCTTGTCTGGTTTTATTGATTACACATATGAAATCGATCATGGTCCTGCCAGTGCTGGATTTTGGACATTGTTTCTGTATTATATATATAGCCTCATTCTTCCTACTAAAATGTGCCACTTGAAACTTCTCTGCTTTAACTTTCATCTGCCATATGTCCTGAGGTAATGGGTCAAAAACCACAGAGCTTAAGATCTACAAGAGGATAGTTGTAACGTTGAAAGGTCATGAAAACTTGATGGTGCCACAAGGCCTGGGATACCCAGGTCCTCAACAGAGCAAATAGGCCAATTGTAGAGGTAGCTATTGTAAAAGGGCTGCATGGTGGCTGGTCACAGGCTCAGCTAAACACTCTTGTGGTGCACGGTTCAAAGAATCTAAGAATTGCCTGAAGACCAATCTAGAAAAATGTAGCATCTCAGCTGACACATGAAAGAGAGCATGATGTTTATGGCAGGTGAAGTGACAAAAGACTATTCCCAATGGCACAACAAAGCCTATCCACCTAGCTGAAGAAAAGAGAACCCAAAGGAAACCGAGGAAAGGTCAACCCTTGGGTCAGCCTGACATCCCATGTGCTGTGTGGAAAAACATTCCTTGCAAAAACTAGGCTTGTACTCCATACATGGCCATGGGTGTGCACATTATTTGCAGAGCGCTCACTCCAACATCCATCAACTCCTATTCATCCAGAACACACTGATTTCCTATCCATCAGAACTTGGATTTCAAGCTCCTCATCTTTGTCGACCTTTCTGTGGTCCCACTCCTATCGACCTTGGTGTCACCCTTCCCAGCCCTGCATTTCTACTATTTTATCCCAGCTCTTCTGTACTGTCCATTCCCCTTGCTCCTGTCCTATCACTGCTATCATCAGCCATCTTTGCCTCATGCTCAACCTATCCTCATCTTTAAAAGCCTCCTTTAAACCCCTCTCCCTGACAGTGCTTTGGCCTGCTTTCCCTAATTCCTCTCCTACTCCTGTTCAGCTCTCAACCCAACTGAGGCATCTTGGGATTTGTCCCTGCTTTAATGTCCCTGCATCAGTGGATATTATTCTTCCTCCTAAATTGTTCAGTTACTATTCATAGTGATAATTTAAGTATGTAATGATGTGTGGGTGATATTGGTAAGATAAATAGTAGTAGTGCGAGACCTGAAGTCACAACTTCCCATCCCAGTCAAAGGAGCTATAGCAAATTAATCTGACAACACTTTTAAATTATAGGACATTTTGGGGAATTGAGTGAAACCATCTTAAAAGCCTAAAATAAAAACAAAAAATGCTGGAACTGAATAAACAGTAAATACACAGCAGGTCTGGTAATATCTGTGGAGAGACACAGTTAACATTTCAGGCCTGTGACCTTTCATCAGAACCTGACCTGAAACATTAATTCTGTTTCTTTCTCCACAGATGCTACCTGACCTGCTGAGTAGTTCCAGCATTTCTGTTTTTATTTCTGATTTCCATCTTTCCAGTATTTTTGCTTTTGTATAGATTTTAAGAGTCTACATATTTCCACAGGTACTGGTACTCCGTCCATAATTAAAACCAAATTCTAATTTAACAAAGGGGAATGGAAGTTGGCATAGGGATAGAAGGAAGGTGAAATGAAGTAGATCAGCCATGAGCTTATTGAATGACATAGCAGGCTTGACGGGCTGTATTGCTAACTCCTGGTCATATTTCTTATGTCCTTATAACACTTTTCACAGGTCAGACTAAGGGCTGTTAATCCAGCTGAGATTTCTAAAATAATTTCATTGTTAACTTTCGTTTTTAAACCTTGTAGACTGTCTGTGTGGAAAAGAACAATACATTGGGTGGGACGTGTTTGAACGTGGGATGTATCCCCTCCAAAGTAAGTACTTGTTCAATGTGTGCTGCACTGCATTTTTAATCAATGCCATTTTACACTGTTGTATAGGTTGCTGTCTTAATGCTTTACATGTCAATTGTAAGATTTAGCTGGTTAATCAAAGTTGTGATTGTTCTAAGGCTTTGCTGAATAACTCCTACCTCTATCACTTGGCCCATGGGAAAGACTTTGCCAGCAGAGGGATTGAAAGTAAGTATATCTTTCATTTATAATAAAAACACAAATGCTGGCAATACTCCATATCTGGCAGTATCTGTGGAGAGAGAAGCAGTGTTAACGTACAGGTCTGTAACCTTTCATTAGAACTGGGAAAAGTTAGAAATATAATAAGCTTTGAGCAAGGGATGGGGGAGGGTGGAAAAAGAACAAAAGGGAAAGATCTGTGATAGGATACAGGGCAGGACAGATCAAATAACAAAAGGTTTCATGCTTCAAGACCAAAGGACATGTTAATGGAAGAAGATTAGAAACAAAAAATGTCTAGAAGAGCTGTGAATGGAAGGATCCTGAATAGCTGCCATCCGAAAGTAAAGAAAATAAAGAAACTAGAGGAAAAAACCAGACCAGCAAAGGAGAAGGAAACAAAATGAGGGCAGAGGTTACGATCTAAAATTGTTGAAATTTGTTACAGGAATACAAGGTCATGAGGGTCTGGACAGAGTGTATAGGGAAAAGCTGTTCCCATTTCTCATTGGTAGAAGGATCGAGAACAAGAGGGGACATATTTAAGTTAATTGGCAAAAGAAGTAATGGAAACGTGAGGGAAAACTTTCACGCAGCAGGTGATTGGGATCTGGAATGCACTGCCGGAGTGTGTAGTGGAGGCAGGTTTAATCAAGGTATTTAAGAGAGGATTGGATTATTATCTGAAAAGGGAGAATGTTCAGGACTACGGGGAGAAGGCCGGGGAGTGGCACTCGGTAAATTGTTCCTTCAGAGAGCCAGCACAGATACGTTCCTGTGAGCTCAGTGCTGAGTTCAAAAAGCTGTTACATGCCTAGTTGACAGGTGAGGTGCTGTTCTTCAGGCTTAAATTGAGCTTAATTGGAATGCTGGCAGGCCGAGGACAGAGTGGGAGCAAGGTGAAGAATTAAAATGCCAGGTGACCAAAAGCTCAGGGTCACATTGGAGAGTGAACGGAGGTGTTTCACAAAGCAGCTATGAGTCTGCATTCGGCCTCCCTGATGTAGAAGAGACTACATTGAGTAGCAAATACAGTATACTAAGTAAAAATACATGTAAATCATTTCACTTGGAAAGGAGTGTTTGGGACCTTGGATGATAAGGGTGGAGATAAAAAGCAGGTGTTGTATCTCCTGTGCTTGCATGGAAAGGTGCTATATGAAGGGGAGGATGTGTTGGGGATGATTGAGGTGTAGACCAAGGTACTGCAAAGGGAACCTTTCCTCTGGCATGGTGAATGGGGAGGGGAAGATGTGTTTGAAGGTGCCGTCACACTGAAGGTGGCCAAAATGGCACAGGATGAACTGTTGAGGCTGGTGGGTTGGAAGGTGGGGAGTCAGGGAAGGGAAGAGTCAGAGATCGATCATGTGAAGATGAGAGAAGGATGGAAATTGGAACTAAATTCAATTACATTTTCAAGTTCAGGTCAAGATCCAATCATTGATGTACTGGAAATAGAGGTGTGGGTGCCCCAAGTGGGACTGGAGCAGAGAAAGACTAGAAGACATAGATTTAAGGTTTTGGGTAAGAAATTCAGGGTGATGTGAGAAAGAACCTTTTTCCTGCAATGAATGGTAATGAGCTTGCTGCCTGAAATCAACAATTTCAGAAGGAAGTTGTTGGGTATTTGAGGGAAGTAAACCTGCAGGACTACGGGAATAGAGAAGGGAATGGGACCGATTGGATTGCTCTTCAGCTGGCATGGACTTGATGGGCCAAAAGGCCTCTTGTGCCAAAATGAGTCAGATATTTTCTACAGAAAGGTACCATAGCAACACCTTTTATTTAGAGGAAGTGAGTGGAATTAAAAGTAGTAAGTGAGAACAAGCTCAGCCAGGCAGAGGAAGGATGGTGGTGGGATGGGGGACTGTTGGGTCCTGTTCAAGGAAGAATTGGAGGGTACGCGGACTGTCCTGATTGGGTTGGAGGTGTTGAGGGTTTGGATGCCCATGGTAGAAATGAGACATTTAGGGCCAGGAAACTGGAAACTGTTTAAGTAACACACAGTGCATCGGAAGGGTCGCAGATGTAGGTAGTAAGAGATTAGACAAGGGGAGTGAGATGGGAAGAAATCTGTTCAGTGAGACAGGAACTGGGGTTGGTCATTGCTTGCACCATCACTTACTGAATTTTTAAAATTATTTTTGCTATGCTACCTCCATGATTTTTAAAATTTAAATAAAAGAAATGAAGCTGGGCATCTAGGTTACGTAATATCGCTATTTCCTGACTTTAGCAGTGGTGAGAGAAAGCTGATTTTACACAGGAGCTGTTTCAGTCACATCTGGTTTATTCTGTTGAGACAGATCTGCTTTGACAATATTGCAGACATTGGGCAAATAATTGCCGTGGAAAATGTATCAAATCCCCTTCAGATACAAACATCCTCCTCCCCTGCAAGTTAGGATCTGTAAGTGGGAGTGCGATATTTTCAATCCTAATGTTTTGTTAATAGTGCAGAACACTTAATTATTTGATTCCTTACAATTTGTTTCATATTTAATATTTGATAATGTAACTTAATGCAGATGTTGAAGGATCAAAAAGTGTTATTTTAATCATTACTTCATTTTGTTCTAAAGTCACAGGAATGAATCTTAACCTGGAGAAGATGATGGAACAAAAGAATAATGCAGTGAGGTCATTGACTGGTGGAATTGCCCATTTATTTAAACAAAATAAGGTTAGTTCCTGATAAATGCAGCATATTGAACTTGAGGCCATTTGCAGATGGTATTGGGATCGCTGCATGCTTTTCCAGCACCAGTCAGATAATACAGAATCCAGGCATTTCCTTCCAAAGAGCTGTGACAGAATATGTCTAAGTTTGATTAACTAGTTTTATATTTTTAATACCGGCTCCCTTGGCCTTTATCACTTGAGCATAGACAGAACTCGAGTTTAGTCTTTGACGTTTTGAGATATATTTTAAAAATTCGTATCCCTACAATTGGAGGAAATTCTGTTTTTAAATTAGGCTATATTTGCAAATTTTACATTTAGCATAAATGTTTTGCAAATTAAATGTCGGGGTTGGGCGTTTTTGTACTAATATTCCCTGATCTGCAGTGTGTCTTTTTTGTTGCGGTGGGGTTGTGTGAGATCTCAAGCAAATCTTATTTTTTCTTTATTGCACAATCAAATTGTTTACTACTCCTCATCTGCATGTTGACCATTCTTTATTCTCCTAATCTAAGTGGAAAGAGCCTACTCGCATTTACTCTGTCTATACCCCTCACAATTTTGTAAACTTCTATCAAATCTCCCCTCATTCTTCTACGCTCCAAGGAATAAAGTCCTGACCTGTTTAATCTTTCCCTGTAACTCAACTCCTTAAGACCCGGCAACATCCTAGTAAATCTTCTCTGCACACACTCAATCTTACTGATATCCTTCCTGTAGTTAGGCGACCAGAACTGCACACAGGCCAGGAACTCCCAGTTTCGAAAGTCAGTCCACTCAGCCTGAATCTCCAAGATCTGACTTCTATCAGCACGGAGTTAACGTTTCGAGTCCATATGACTCTTCTTCAGAGCTAAAGAGAAGTAAAAATGATGAAATTTATACTGTTTAAGGGAGGTGAAGCTGGATAGAAAACCAGTGATAGATAGAGGCAAAGGAGAGATTGCCAAAGATGTCATAAACAAAAGGTCAAAGGGATGTTAATGGTGGTGGTACTGGCTAAATGAGGTGCTGATGGTGGCATTAAGGGTAGAAAGCAGAGTGTAATAATAGCCGGACAAGGATAAGTACTCTGGAAAGAACAACATGAACAAGTGACAGATGGCCCTAGTGGGGGTGGGATGGGGGGAAGGGGTGATAGTGGGAAAAAAGATTGAAAATAGGATAAACGGTGGGGTCAAAACAATAAATAAAAATATGGGTAAAAAATAAAAATGAATATTGAAAAAAGGGGATAAAAAAAGAGGTGAGGATGGAGGAGAGAGTTCATGGTCTGAAGTTGTTGAGGTCAATGTTAAGTCCGGAAGGCTGTAAAGTGCCTGATTGGAAGATGAGGTGTTGTTCCTCTAGCTTGCATTGGGCTTCACTGGAACGTTTCAGCAGGCCAAGGACGGACATGTGGGCATGAGAGCAGGTTGGTGTTGAAATGGCAAGCGACAGGAAGGTCCGGGTCATGTTTGCAGACAGACCGAAGGTGTTCCGCAAAGCGCACACCCAGTTTGCGATTGGCCTCTCCAATGTAGAGGAGACCGCATTTAGAGCAGCTCCTGCAGTGCATCTTGTCGATGGTACACACTGCTGCTAATGTGCATTGAACGTGGAGGGAGTGAATGTTTGTAGATGGGGTGCCAATCAAGTGGACTGCTTTGTCCTGGATGGTGTCAAGCTTCTTGAGTGTTGTTGGAGCTGCACTCATCCAGGCCAGTGGAGAGTATTCCATCACACTCCAGACTTGTGCTTTGTAGATGGTGGAAAGGCTTTGGGGAGTCAGGAGATGAGTTCCTCGCTGCAGGATTCCCAGCTTCTGACCTGCTCTTGTAGCCACAGTATTTACATGGCTAATCAATGGTCAATTTCTGGTCAATGGTAACCCCCAGGATGTTGATAGTGGTGGATTCAGCAGTGGTAATGCCATTGAATGTCAGGGGGCAATGGTTAGATTTTCTCATTGCCTGGCACTTCTGTGGTGCGAATGTTTGTTGCCACTTGTCAGCCCAAGCCTGGATATTGTCCAGGTCTTGCTACATTTGGACATGGATTGCTTCAGTTTCTGAGGAGTTGCAAAAGGTGCTAAACATTGTGCAATCATCAGCAAACATCCCCACTTCTGACGTTATGCTGGAAGGAAGGTCATTGATGAAGCAGCTGAACATGGTTGGGCCTCGGACACTACCCTGAGGAACTCTGCCAACGGCCACAACCATCTTCCTTTGTACCAAGTTTAACTCCAGCCAGCGGAGAGCTTTCTCCCTGATTCCCATTGACTTCAGTTTTGCTAGGACTCCTTGATCCCACACTCAGTCAAAAGCTGCCTTGATGTCAAGGGCAGTCATTCTCACCTCATTGTGTCTTTGTATCTGAAAAGCAGCTGTCCCTCTTCTATGTCACGGTGTAAGGTTCAGTTGTTTAAGTTTCAGTACGAGTATGTTGTCACAAGCTTCACTGAATTTGACAACTCAACCTTCATAATCCTGAACTTAATTCAAATCAATAAAATATCACATGCTTTTAAAAGACAGAAAACAAGGACATAAATTACTTCAGTAGCCTTGATTCTTCTTTCTTCATTTGCCTTTCGAACGACTATAATTAAAAACCAAAGAAGCGAATTCTCACAAAATCTTCAACATTCTTACTCCAAACAAAAATTACGCAGCAGCCTTTCACAGTCACTGCAGGCTCTAAAAGAAACAGTATTGCAATCAAAAAAAACAGAATTCTCCATTCTCCTTCACTTCAACACAACTTATCTTTCTGCTCATTTAAACCAACCTTCAATTCCTTCAGAATGTTGGACTTGAAACATTAACTCCGTTTCTCTCTCCACAGATGCTCCCTGACCTGAGTTTTTCCAGCTTTTTGGTTTTTATTTAAAATCTCCAGCATCTGCAGTTTTTTGCTTTTATTCCATTTCCTGATGTTATCTGCATTACCCATTTTGCACTGATTCAAAATCTCAAACTCATTCTTACTTAAAAACATTAATTCTTGCAAATTTTTCCTTTTTATCACTCTTATCTCAGAGAGATGTTACAACATAAAATCCCAACAATGATTCCACATCCCTTTAGACCATGCTTATAATTCTCACATTTAACACAGTTCCTGCAAGTACACAATTAAACATTACATAATACTAAATTATGTAATTACTAATTACATAATTACTAAATTATTCTTAAATTATAGTGTTATGACCGATACAGTTGGTAAAGCAGAGCTATTTAAAAATCAGAGGCAACTATCATAACCTATAAGTTTAAGTGTTATGTTTGAGATCTAAATTCAGAAATCAGACCACCAGTTCTTGAGGCTTTACATTAAACTAAATGAGACATTTTATTAATTTACACAGGTTAAAATATATATACACATGGCTTCAATTTACTACTATCATAACTGTTAACAAATTCCCAAACTAATCTCCATTAGGGCAACAGCAACCCATAGACTTAACCAAACACCAGGCAAAGCTTTTTCACCTTACAAATTCAAAATTATGTTCTTTTCACTTTGGTTCCTGTGGAGACACTTGGAGGCTTGCAGCTGCCTTTTGATCTTACATTGCCCCTGCTTTACACACCCGAAAAGTGCTAAAGTTATATCTACCACCACTGATACAATGAGAATTTACATTCAATCACCAGCCTCTTTGAACTCCACCTTTTAACAATGAAACCCCTTTCATTGTACCAATATTATTAGTAATATAAACATATTACTTGGTAGCTGCTAGATAGACGTCAGTTTTCACCCCACTTCTTGAGTGCTGTATTCAAAAAATGCAAATGCACGCTATCTCTCTTATATATCAAAACTAGTATACATCAAAGCACCCAGACTAAACCTCTATTTTAAAAGAAAAATATTTTCCAATAATATTATATGCATCGATAGCTTCATGACACATAGGCACACTCACTAATCACATTCATGTTTTAATATTTCAATGCCCCCTAGAAATATAAACTCCTGTAAAGAGTTATAAACTCTGCCAAATTCATCTCCAGATCACGAGCTCTGGGATGGGGGGAAGGGATGAAAAAAAACAAATTAAAGTTTAAACTGGCTTAAAATCTCAACCACAATACAAATGTATACACACCAAACAACCATGAGAAACTGAAAACAATGTGCAAGATCAGACCAAAGAGGGTTAATAACCTTTAGTTCAGTGATACAGACACAGCGCTTACAGATACACGAGGAAATTGCATTCAAACGGAAAAGATTCACGCTACAGTAAAATACACAAACAGAAACGTACTTACTCAAACGCAGGTTTTTTTCTTTCATACAGCATTTTAACCTTGCTGTGAGTCTAACCCCAAATTTTCTTAGATGGCTCGACCTTACTGGACGCTTGGTGGGAGTGAGAGGAACAGGTTTTTCTTCTTTATTCAGACACATGAACAGCTGGAGTGAGGTCTTGCTGAAAGAGGAACATGCCCCCTCTCATCTCGGCAGCAACTTAGTACCTGCTGCCTGCCTAGTCTCCTTTTTAATTCCTGAATTCTCTTGCATATCCTGCATCTTAAATTTTCTGACTCCTGAAAAACCTTGTCACATTTATCAGCACAGTAAAATGCTCTGACCAAAAGGTATCTTACCTTTTCAGCTCCCAAGTTTTTCCTCATCCATCTGTCCTTGGGTGAACGGAACTGCTTCTACATCCCCCCCACCTGCCTCAAAGTCCTGGATCCTTAGCTCAGACTAGCTACAGATGTGCTGGGTATGGGTATGTTGTCACAAGCTTCACAGAATTTATTAACTTAATCACAATAAATACAAAATGCAATGCTTAACAAAGACAGTGGAAGCAGTCAGTCCACTTTGGAACACTGGCTCACAACCTTCCAAATGAGTGTCACTGTCTCTGCTGTTGACCGTAGTCTCATCATCTTGCTCGTCTTCCTTGAGCTGAACACCGTGCTGTTAAAAGCTGGTGCTTATTAACTCGTTCTAGACGCAGCCTCTGTGCATGATCACTGGTGTGCTGACCTTTGGTTCGGGCATTGTGTGATTAGTCTCTGGTTTAGGTGGTGCGTGATCAGTTTCTGACTGGTTTCTTAAGGGTGATAGAACAAAGAACAAAGAAAAGTACAGCACAGGAACAGGCCCTTCGGCCCTCCAAGCCTGCGGCGATCAAATTGCCTGTCAAACTAAACCATTTTGCACTTCCGGGGTCCGTATCCCTCTATTCCCATCCTATCCATGTATTTGTCAAGCTG
Organism: Cetorhinus maximus; assembly: GCF_964194155.1. Lineage (NCBI taxonomy): Eukaryota > Metazoa > Chordata > Chondrichthyes > Lamniformes > Cetorhinidae > Cetorhinus > Cetorhinus maximus. Next base: position 39,781 of record NW_027597645.1, read on the forward strand.
CCTCTTAAACACCACTATCATACCTGCTTCCACCACCACCTCTGGCAGCGAATTCCAGACACTCACTACCCTCTGCGTAAAAAAACTTGCCCCGCACATCTCCTCTAAAGTTTTCTCCTCTCACCTTAAATCTATGTCCCCTAGTAATTGACTCTTCCACCCTGCGAAAAAGCTTCTGACTATCTACTCTGTCCATGCTACTTATAATTTTGTAAACTTCTGTCAAGTCGCCTCTCAATCTCCGTCGCTCTAGTGAGAACAATCCGAGTTTCTCCAACCTCCTCATAGTTAATAACCTCCAGACCAGGCAGCATCTTGGTAAACCTCCTCTGCACCCTCTCCAACGCCTCCATATCCTTCTGGTAATGTGGCGACCAGAATTTCACAGAATATTCCAAGTGTGGCCTAACCAAGGTTCTATACAGCTGCAGCATGACTTCCCAGCTTTTATACTCAATACCCCTGCTGATGAAGGCAAGCATGTCATATGCCTTCCTGACTACCTTATCCACCTGCGTTGCCACTTTCAGTGACCTGTGGACCTGTACACCCAGATCCCTCCACCCATCGATGCACTTAAGGGTTCTGCCATTTACTGTATAATTCCTACCTGTATTAGACCTTCCAAAATGCATTACCTCGCATTTGTCCAGATTAAACTCTATCTGACATTTCTTCACCCAAGTCTCCAACCGATCTATATCCCATTGTATCCTTTGACAATCCTCTTCTCTATCTGCAACTCCTCCAACCTTAGTGTCGTCTGCAAACTTACTAATTAGCCCAGTTACATTTTCCTCCAAATAGATAGTCATCTATTGATGTCAATTCCTGCTATTTTGTGATTGACCCTCTAATATGTCAGTTACTTGTGGGACTGTCCCCCTCACTATCGCTTTTCCTGTTATTTCATTAAATTTTGTGGCTTTTTACGGAGATAATGGGGTGCCTTAAGATGTTTTCTTTGTCTGCTTATTTGCACGTGATGTCAAGTCCTAATGATTAACATTAGGGCTCATTGTCCCAAATGCTGAATTGATGTACAGATCTCCTGTAGGGTTCTCATTAGAGCAGGCGCCTATCAATATGCTTTGGCAAGCAATTTCTTTAACCAATGTATATTGCCTGCCAGTGCTTGGAACAGAGTTAATTAAGAGTACAAAATGACACATGGCCTTAAACTATTAACAAAAATTACAAGTTACTTAAGATCACCACCTGCAAGCTCCTCTCCAAGTTACTTACCATCCTGACTTTGAAATATATCGCCGTTCCTTCACTGTCACTAGGTCAAAATCCTGGAACTCCCTCCTTAACAGCACTGTGGGTGTACCTACACCACATGGACTGCAGCAGTTCAAGAAGGCAGCTCACCACCACCTCGAGGTTAATTAGGGATGGGCAATAAATGCTCGCTCGCCTAGCCAGCGATGCCCACATCCCATGAAATGAATTAAAACCTAAAATCTAGTGTGTATGAAAAATCAGTGCATAAAGATGATCAGTGTGTAAATGTTGAGGTAGCAGGATACGCTTATAGAATACAGCATGGTACATTCAATCGATACAATAAGTAATAAAAGTCAAAAGACCTACATATCTAAGAAAATTAATTACAGAACTTAATTCTCTAATCTTCCAAAACCAAAGATGGTGTTATATTGTGAAGGAAAGTGACTGCTTTTAAAACATTACCAGTAAAAAGACTAATTCCTAGGACATAAAACCAAAGGTTTTGAAACCTCGCAGCAGTTTTTCTTCATAAAATGGAATTTTGAGTCTTAGGCGAATATGAATTGACAAGTGTTAAGTCCAGATCCCAGAGCTTAGCTCATTCAACTTGACGGGCTTCGCAGCATCTGCTCTGTGATAAAACCAGAAAAGTGTAGTTTTGCATCAGCCTAAGGCCATGTGGTCTATCTCGCTTGTCAAGTAAGGATACAACTACAACAGCCAGTCACGTGATACTAGTGGCCTACATTGATCACATTTAAGCAGAATATCATATTAGGTTATTTGATTAATATGCTTTGATTATTTGATCATTTCACACAACTAAACTACAAACTGATCATTAAACATGACCTTTTGTATAAAGGTATGAAAGCTCTCACTTGATTTGCAATAGGTTTTGGTTTGAGTTTCTTTCTCCATGAAAACCATATTCTGTCTCTGTGCACCGGTTTAGTATAACCACCATCTCCAACCCCCCACCCCACACCCCTCCTTATCCAGAACCTTCTGTTTCACTTTAAGTTAAAGGAGACATTTTAAAACCTAACCATCTTGTAAAGCCCCACATTTGTAACACCCCTGTATTTTCTTTTTAAAATGCCATTTTAAGACTTGCTTATTTGAAAAGTTTTGACATGCATTTGGATAAAAGAATAAAGCTTCATATCTAATTCATATCTTTCCATTTCTCTACCAAGGTGACACATGTTCAAGGACACGGGAAGATTACAGGAAAAAGCCAGGTTACAGCTCACTGCAATGATGGCAGCACACAAATCATCAACTCCAAGAACATCCTTATTGCCACAGGGTCAGAGGTTACACCTTTCCCTGGGATTCAGGTACATCTGCTACTCAAAGTTTTTTTCCTCTTTATTCTTTATGAGATGTGCATCACTGACGAGGCCAGCATTTGTTGCCCATTGCTAATAGCCCTTGAGAAGGTGGTGGTGAGCCATCTTCTTGAATACAGCTGAGTGTCCTGCTAGGCCATTTCAGAGCCAGTTAAGAGTCAACCACATTGCTATGAGTCTGGAGTCACGTGCAGGCCAGACCAGGTAAGGATGGCAGATTTCCTTCCCTAAAGGGCATTAGTGAACCAGATGGATTTTTACAACAATCAATAATAGTTTCATAGTCACCATTACTGAGAGAAGCTGGGATTTGAACCCTTGTCTCCAGAGCATTCGTCTGGACCTCTGGATTGCTAGCACTGTTACGCTACCCCTATGCTACTGTCTCCCCCTATTCTCATTTGCTAAGTAGCCATGTCATTACAATAACTATCTAGTTAACCCATTATCCTGTTTAAAACTGTTTTGTGGAAATTGCAGTACAAAAGATAACATTCAGCCCCTCAATGCTGTGCTGGTGCAGGCTCGAATTGGCATTATCAACATCTATTCCAATTCTCTGTTCATTCTCCATGTTTCCAGCATCCTGGCAATGGTGCTTTGTATGTAAGGAATCTGTTCATGTTCTTTATCTGAAGGTCAGTTTTCTAAGAGTCTACATTAACAATATTAATGTAACATACCCACAGATTGATGAAGAGACAATTGTGTCTTCAACGGGAGCCTTATCATTGAAGCAAGTTCCTGAGAAGTTGGTGGTTATTGGTGCTGGTGTCATTGGTGTCGAATTGGTAAGAAACAAAACTGAATAGAAGATAAGTATTTAATTGCTGTTGGAAAATGCAGAAATGGAACCCCACTTCGATTCATCATAGAATCATCCAGCCCCAAAGGAGAACCATTCAACCCGTCATACCTTTGGTAGAGCTATCCAACTAGTCCCAATCCCCCGATCTTTCCAAATTGACCTGTCATTTCTTTCCCCCTTCAATTATTTATCCAATTTCCTTTTGAGTGTTGCTATTGAATCTGGTTCTACTATCCACAAGTGCATTCCCCAGATCACAGCAACTCGCTGTGTAAAATAAAAAAAATTCTATCCATCTCTGCTCGGTCTTTTTGTCAATTACCTGAAATCTGTCTTCTGGTTACTGACCCTTCTGCCACTAGAAACCGTTTTTCCCTGTCTGCATATCAAAAGCCCTCTAACTTAAATACCTCTTTTAAACCTCCTGTTAGCTTCCTCTGCACCACGGAGAGCAAAACCAGCTTTCCTAAACCATTCTAGTAAATCTCTTTGCAGCCCCTCCAGGGCCTTAACATCATTCCTAAAAGTGTGGTGCCCAGAATTGGAAACTATAAGTCATGCTTTATAAACCATTGGTTAGTCCTCAACCAGATTACTGTTTCGTAATCATTATGGCACAAAAGGAGGCCATTTCAGCTCATCAAATCCATGCTGGAACTTACTTGTTTTTATAATTGTCCATTAACAAAACCATTTATGAATGGAGTTAGTGTGGCAAAATGATAACCAAGATATCAATGTTAAAACTACAGGTTATCACCTGGTCACATTTCAATAACGGTGCATGTCAGCATGTTGTGATTTCCAGCACCTGTCGGAGAATGTAAGTCAAAACAACTTCTGGAATCTCAAATTTGAGTCTGGAATCCCATTCCCCTTGAAACAAATATCAAGGCAAATCATGGATTCCATCTCCAATAAGAGTGGAAGTCATAAGAAAAATGAATCATGAAGTTTATTAAAAACTGTTTAATGTAGTATGTTAGGAAAACACTTCCTTTTAGAGTGAGTTTTGGCAGACTGACTCCAGAGTGTCACAGCCAGCCCTGATCTGATTCCCAGTAAACAAGCAATACTGATGTCCTTTCCAGCCTGGTTGATGAATGTCTCACCAGGAGCTGGACCTGGTTATTTCTTCTCCTACACAGTTGTCTAGCTACGATCCATTGACTATGGAGACTGGAAGCCACATGATGCCTTCTAATCTGTGTGGTGTACTGCCTCTGGCCACCAGGCCATTGAAGGATCAATTCAGTCATGCACTCAGCTGTGCTATGATGATGGGCCATTTGAACTACCAAGATCTTCGTAGTGATCCCAAGCAGAACTCCTATAGATGACCCAATGTGACTGGCCTCTATCTTCCAAATCCTTGGACCTCATACTTCCTATCCCATTTGTTTGCCCTGCCTCTTGAGAGAGAATGATGCCCCAGGCAGTGTTCCCTCTGAGCTGCGTGGGTGTGCAGCCAAGCAGCCATCTAGAATGTACTGTACATGGAGCAAAGAGTGCAGTCTCTTCAGATGCGATATGCACAACTACACAGCAATCTTAAAGTCCAGTGCAACAGATGGGCCACATACACCAAAGGGAAATTGGAAAGAACTTTGGTCCTGAGCTTGTGAGGCAGCCCCACGGGTCAGAAATAGTCTGCAGCATCTGCCCCTCTCCCTGGCAATGCGATTCCTCAAGTGTACATAATGTCTGCAACCACCTGCCTTTTCCAGAGAGGGAGAAATGAAACCAGTGTTCTTTGCTTTACTCAGCCCTGCTGCAGCATTGAATGGGTCAGTGCATGTTTTGCTGCAGTGGGTGTTTGGAAACTGAAATGTTCATCTGTCTCTAGGGCTCCGTGTGGCAGCGCCTTGGCTCTGAAGTGACAGCTATTGAATTCTTGGGACATGTTGGAGGAATTGGCATTGACATGGAGATCGCAAAGAATTTTCAGCGCATTCTTCAGAAGCAGGGTCTGAAGTTTAAACTCAACACAAAAGTTACTTCAGCAACTAAGAGACCTGATGGAAAGATTGATGTTTCGTGAGTATGAAATGAGAATGGATTGATTGGGGTGCATTGCAAGAAGTGCTGTAAACAGCACATATATTTAAGTACAGAAAAGTGTATTGACCTCTACCAGACACACTTTGAAGTGTTTTTCTGCTTTCTGTAGTTTTGAAGCTGCAACTGGTGGAAAGGCAGATGTGATCACTTGTGATGTGTTGCTGGTGAGCATTGGGCGTCGCCCCTTCACTGACAATCTGGGTCTACAGGAGATGGGAATTGAAGTCGACAAAAGGGGTCGAATACCAGTCAACAATCGCTTCCAGACAAAAATTCCAAAGTAAGTGACCCTTTTGCATGGCTATAGAACTATTGAATCTCCTCCCTACTGCATGATTATTCTGGAAATAGTAAGATACCTATGGACCATTCAGTGTGCACGTGTGTGTCAATCTATGGACAGTTAGGAGTCTAGGAACAGGAATTGGTCATTTAACCAATTGTGAGCCTGCTCACCCAATCAATTACTACTTGGCTGACTTGTGACCTAACCCCATATACCCACCAAAGTAAGTAGCATAGTGCCCAACTTGACAGAGTTTTGCTTCGACAAAGTACTTAATGTGAGGAATTTAGTGAGTGAGGGAATTCAGCGCAGTGAGGAGAGAGGTGCTGTTCTGGACTTTTAACAAAACGAGGAGGGGTGTGAGTGATGCAGTGGGAGACAGCAAGACCTGGTGAGTAGCAGGTAAGTGTGTCAAGTTAATAGTCTAGAAAGTAAAGGCATGGCAGGGAACTTTAGCCCTGTGGAATATACATCCTGGATGCTTCTAATGTCCTGGATAACCACATGGACAGGAAGTGTCACCAGCCCGAGCAGCTCAAGCTCTGGGTTTGGAACTTGGGTAGTATCTGGAGTCACTACAGTGAATTCAGAAAATTGAGAGCTTCGTGGATAGCATGTTTCTGGAGGTTGTCACACTGAGACGTAAAAATATATAAGCAGAGGGGAATAGGTGACCATCAGAAGATGAGGACCGCCAAGCAGGCAGGGCAGGGGCCTGAGTGCATCTTGCTCTCCAACTGGGATGGGAACCTGAGCATGGATTCAGAAGGGAGTGGAAAAAAGCTGGAAATGGGAAACAGAAACTTGGTAAGCAAGTATGGAAGGTCAAGGAAACAAAGGCCAGAAAATAAGCAACAGAGGAGTTATTCAGTGATTCATCACATGTACTTCAATGCAAAGAATCTAGTGAATAAGACAGATGAGCTGATGGCATAGACATTTGGAAGTATGAATAGCTACTATTGAAACAAGGGCAGGATTGGCAGTTCAAGGTTTTCAGGGCAGGAATGAAAATGGGGGAGGGGTCACAATATTGGCTAAAGAAACAATTAGAGCTTTGAGGAGGGATGATGATATGCTAGAAGGAAATCAAATGAGGCCATATGAGTTGAAGGCACAGTCAGGCTGCCTGAAGTGTACTGCAGGCCCCCAGAGATAAAGGAACAAATGTGTAGGCAAATTTCTGGAAAGCACAAAAGCAATAGGGTGATGATAGGGGATCCCAGCTAACCGAATACTGACGGATAGAAGCAGTATAAAAAGTGTGGAATACTTTGTGCATTTAGGAGAACTTTTTTAGCTAGTACAAAGCAAACCCAACAGATGTTCTGGGCTTAGTTTTAGGGAATGAGGCTGGGCAGGTGAAATTGATGGGAGAACATTTTAGTAGTAGTGATTATAATTCAGCTGGACTGAGCGCGGATATGGAAAAGGATAAAGTAAAAATTCTCAATTGGCGAAAAGCCAGTTTTACCAAGCTGAGTAGTAATTTAGCAAGAACAGAATGTAAACAGCTACTTGAAGGTGACTCAGTGTTAGATCAGTGGGGGGGAGCATTCAAGAAGGAGATGGTGAGAGTTCAGAACAAATACAAAGAAAATAAGAACTAAGGTAGTAGGAGCCGGAGTGGGCCAGAGTTTTCAAAAAAGGAATGCTCTGTTTAACTGAGTGCTGAAGTCTCAAATTGTTGCAAGTGGAATATCTCTAGTGAGTATTTCTTATGCTGAAATTTGGGTTAACATTTAGAATTTGAATCAGAACTTGTGAAGCAACTGCAGACATAACATAAGAAATAGGAACAGGAGTAGACCGTTCAGCCCTTTGAGTCTGCTCCACCATTCAATAAGATCATGGCTAATCATCTTGTGTTTTGATTTCCACATTCCTGATAACTTTAGACACACAGAAACTAGGAGCAGGAGTAGGCCATTCGGCCCTTCGAACCTGCTCCGCCATTCAGTATGATCATGGCTGATCCTCCATCGCAACGCTATATTCCTGCTTTCTCTCCATACCCCTTGATGCCCCTAATATTCAAAAATTTATCAATTTCTTTCTTGAATATACTCAGTGACTCGGCCTCCACAACCTTCTGTGGTAGAGAATTCCACAGGTTGACCACTCTGAGTGAAGAAATCTTTCCTCACCTCAGTCCTAAATGGCCTGCCCCATATCCTGAGACTGCAGACTCCCCAACCAGGGGAAACATCCTCCCTGCACTCAGTCTGTCTAGCCCTGTTAGAATTTTATACGTTGCAATCAGATCTCCTCTCATTCTTCTAAACTCTAGTGAATACAGGCCCAGTCGAACCAACCTCTCATACGACAGTCTTGCCATCCCCGGTATCAGCCTAGTGAACCTTCGCTGCACTCCCTCTATGACAAGTATATCCTTTCTTAGGTGGGGAGAACAAAACTGCACACAATACTCCAGCTGTGGGCTCACCAAGGCCCTGTATAACTGAAGTAAGACATCCCTACTTCTGAACTCAAATCCTCTTGCACTGAAGGCCATCATACCATTTTTCTTCCTAATTGCTTGTTGCACCTGCCTATTTACTTTCATTGACTGGTGTACAAGGACTCCCAGATCCCTTTGTACATCCGCATTTCCCAATATATCACCATTTAAATAATGCTCTGCCTTTCTGTTTTTAACACCGAAGCTTGTAACTTCACATTTATCCATGTTATACTGCATCTGCCATGTGTTTGCCCACACACATACACACACACACACACAACTTATCTAAATCACCCTGAAGCCTCCTTGCATCCTCCTCACAACCCACAACCCCATCCGGTTTTGTCGTCAGCAAACTTGGAAATATTGCATTTGGTTCCTTCATCCAAATCATTTATATATACCATGAATAGCTGGGGCCCAAGCACTGATCCCTGCGGTGCACCACTAGTCACCGCCTGCCACCTGGAAAAAGACCCATTTATTCCCACTCTGTGCTTCCGGTCTGTCAACCAATTCTCAATCCATGCCAGTATATTACCCCCAATCCCATGTGCTTTAATTTTGCCCACTAGCCTCTTATGGGGGACCTTATCAAAAGCCTTCTTGAAATCCAAATACACCACATCCACTGGTTCTCTCTAATCTATTCTTCTAGTTACATCCTCAAAAGACTCCAGTAGATCAGTTAAGTATGATTTCCCTTTCATAAACCCATGCTGACTTTGTTTAATCCCGTTAATGCTTTCCAAGTGCTCTGTTACCACGTCTTTTATAACAGACTGTAGCATTTTCCCCACTACTGATGTTAGGCTAACTGGTCTGCAATTTTTTTTTTCTCTCTCTCCTTTTTTGAAAAGTGGGGTTACGTTTGTCACCCTCTAACCTGTACGAACTGCTCCAGAGTCTATAGAATTTTTGAAGATGACCACCAATGCATCCAGTATTTCCAGGGCCACTTCCTTTAGTACTCTGGGATGTAGATTATCAAGCCCTGGGGATTTTTCAGCCTTTAACCCCATTAATTTCTCTAGCACCATTTTTTACTAATACTGATTTTCTTCAATTCTTCCCTCTCACTAGACCCTTGATTCCCTAACATTTCTGGGAAATTATTTGTGTCCTCTTTTGTGAAGACTGAACCAAAATATGTGTTCAATTCTTCTGACAATTCAATTCTTCTGCAAATTCTATTTGCACTGTTAATTCCTCTACCTTATTGCGAATGTTCCACACATTAAGATACAATGCCTTTAGACTTGTTAGTCATCTTAGCTTTATTTTGCACTGACCCCATTTGTTTTTTGCCCTTGTCTTTTCTGCCTTCACTTTTGCTTCTTACTTTTCTGTCTTTTGTTTCTATCCTTGTTTTCCTCCTCCTCTGTCTCCCTGCTCAGGTTCCCATCCCCCTGCCATTCTAGTTTAAACCCTCCCTGACTAGCAAACGCCACTCCACTCCACCCCACCCCCCCACCAAGAGGACATTGGTCCCAGCCCTGCCCAGATGCAACCCATCCTGTTTGTACTGGCCCCACCTTCCGCAGAACTGATCCCATTGACCTAGGAATCTGAATCCCTCCCCCCTACACCATTTCTTCAGCCATATATTAGTTTTATATATCCTGTTGTTTCTACTCTCGCTAGCACGTGGCACTGGTAGTAATCCTGAGATTACTATCTTTGAGGTTCTACTTTTTAATTTACGTCCTAACTCCCTATATTCAGCTTGTAGGTCGTCATCCCTTTTTACCTATGTCATTGTAGGACCTTAACCCTTTTTTTGACCTATGTCGTTGGTACCAATATGTACCACGATAATTGGCTGTTCACCTTTCGCCTTCACAGAGCACTCCTGTACTACCTGCCTTCCTCTACTCTGCCTGGTGGCCGCCCATCCCCTTTCTGCCTGTTCAGTCTTTAGCTGCGGAGTGACCACCTCACTGAACGTGCTGTCCACGATAATCTGAGCATCAGAGATGCTCCACAGTGACTCCACCCACAGCTCCAGCTCTGAAATGCAGTTAGCCAGTAGCTGCAGCTGGACACACTTCCTGCACACATGGTCGCCAGGGACACTGGAAGCATCAATGACTTCCCACATAGCGCAGGAGGAGCATATCACGGGTGCAAGCTCTGCTGCCATGACTTCCCTTTAGATTAAACTCGTTAGTTACTCCTTGTTAGGCAAGGGAATCAGTCTGTCCAACCTTTCCTCTTAAGACACCCCACTCATTCCAGGTATCAACCTAGTAAACCTCCTTTGAACCGCCTCCAATACATTTACATCTTTCCTTAAATAAGGAGACCAAAACTGCGCACAGTATTCGAGGTGCGGTCTCACCAATGCTCTGTATAACTGAAACGCGACATCTTTGCTTTTATGTTCAATCCCTCTCGTAATAAAGGATAGAGTTCCATTAGCCGCCTTAATTACTTGCTGTACCTGCATACTAACTTTTTGTGACTCGTATACACCTCGATCCTTCTGCACCTCTGAATTATGCAGCCGTTCTCCATTTAAGTAATACACTGCTTTTTTGTCCTTCCTGCCGAAGTGAACAACTCTGTTTTCCCACATTAAGCTCCATTTGCCAGACCTTTGCCCACTCATTCAACCTATCTATATCCATCTGCAACCTCCTCATGTCCTCTTCACAACACACTTTCCTACTTACCTTGTCGTCTGCAAATTTAGCTACCATGTCTTCATTCTCCTCATCTAAGTCATTGATGTAAATTGTGAAAAGTTGAGGCCCCAATACAGACTCCTGTGGGACTCCACTCGTCACGTCCTGCCAATCCGAGAAAGACCCTTTTACGCATACTCTCTGCTTTCTGCCAGCCAGCCAATCTTCTATCCATACTAATATGTTACTCCAACACCGTGTGCTTTCATTTTCCGTAATGATCTTTGATGTGGCACCTTATCAAATGCCTGCTGAAAGTCCTACAGGCTCCCCTTGATCCGCTGCGCATGTTACTAGACTAGTTAAGATAAGTAGTTTACATAAACTGCCTGTCTGTGGCAGTTAACTGTCAGTCAGCTAAAAGTGGGCTAAAGGAATATGTTCGAAATTTGGTGCCTGTGGGAATTTTTTGCAGAGGGGAGGAAGTGCTTTTTAAAAAAAAATTTACCTCTAGGAGCTGGTGAGCGTTCCTTCCTCAGAGGCTGTAACTAACTTTACTAAATTAGTAATTAATCAAATAAAATAAGGTTGAACAGACACGGCAGGTATAGTGATGTGCCATAACTGCAACATTGCATTGCAGTTCCAGACAACCATATTTATGGTCAGTGTCTGCAGCTTGAGCAACATTAACTTCGCATCTGAGAGCCGGAGTCTGAGTTGCAGACATTGCAGGACAACCAGGCGGAGGAGAGTTACCCAGACATTTTGTTCTAAGGCAGTGACACCCCTCTAGATTAATTAGAACTTTAGATTTGGTCACTGGTCAGGGACAGGAGGGCGTGACGGCGAGTCAGGCAGGTATGGGGATCCACTATGTAGGGATGAAAGAGCCTCAGTCCTTGACTTTGACCAATAGGCATGAGGCACTTGCTATCTGTGTGGATGAGAACAAGGACTGCAGGATGGTTGGGCAAACTGACCATAGTGCAGGATGACATTCAATTGGGGAGTCATGAAAAGGAATGTGGCAGTGATAGGAGAGACAATATAGTTAGGGGGATAGATACTGTTCTTTGCAGCCATGACCGGGAGTTCCGAAAGCTGTCACCTGCCTGGTGCTAGGGTTAAGGACATCTCCTTGCAGCTGAAGAAAAACTTGAAGTGAGGTGAGGGGATCCAGTTGTTGTGCAGAACCAATGTAAGAACCAAAAAAATAGATAGAACTAGGAAAAGTGGTTTGGGAAGAAGTGATTTTGATTCATGGACACTAGTGCCAGAACTGACGAAAGTGGGAGCTGTTCTGTTGGGCTCCACCTAAAGCGGGCTGGATCAGAATCCCAGTGAATTATATAACTGGCGCTGTGGATAGGGCTTTAAATTAAAAGGGGAGGTGGGGTCAGGTAAAAGAAGATTCAGAAATCTAAAGACATACGAACATACCAATTAGGAGCAGGAGTAGGTCACTCAGCCCCTCAAGCCATTCAATGTGGTATCACCAATGCCCTGTACAACTGAAGCATAACCTCCCTACTTGTAACCAATTCCCCTCGCAATAAATGATTACATTCTATTAGCTTTCCTAATTGCCTGCTGTACCTGCATACTAACCTTTTTGTGATTCATGCACTAGGACACCCAGGTCCCTCTGAATCTCAGAGCTCTGCAATCTCTCACCATTTAGATAATCTTCTTTATTCTTCCTGCTAAAATGAACAATTTCACATTTGTCCAAACTATATACTCCATTTGCCAGATCTTTGCCCACTCACTTAACCTATCTATCACTTTGTAGCTTCCTTACATCCTCTTCACAATTTGTTTTCCTACCTATCTTAGTGTCATCAATAAATTTAGCCACCATTCCTTCAGTCCCTTCATCCAAGTCATTTATATAATTTGTAAAAGTTGAGGACCCAGCACTGATCCCTATGGCACACCACTTGTTACATCCTACCAACCAGAAAAAGACCCGTTTATGGCAACTCTGTCTCCTTTTAGCTAGCCAATCTTCTATCCATGGGTTGTGGTAATAGAGCAGTCTAGTGAGTTGGGTAAAGAGTGGAACAGGAAGGGGAAGAGCTTAATTGTGCATCAGTGAATGAGGTTCCTGCAAATAATGGTGCTTTAAAAAAATGAAAAGCTCTTCATGAATGCTTTGTGCATTTAGATAACAAGATAGACAAACTGGCACAGAGATAAACAGGTGTGATCTAATCAACATTAAAGACACAGTTACAAGGTGACCAACATTAGGAAATCAATATTCCGGAGGAGACAACGTTTTGAAAAGACAGACAGATTGGAAAAGGAGGAGGAGTAGCCCTGATAATGGGGCAATCATGATCTTGACACACAAGATTATTATGGGTTGGACAGGCTGGGCCTGTATCCATTGGAGTTTAGAAGGTTGTGAGGTGATCCGATTGAAACATGCAAGACCCTGCGGGGACTTGACAGGGTGGATGCTGACTTTTGGGAGAGACTAGAACTAGGGGACACAGTTTAAAAATAAGGACTCTTCCATTTAATACAGCAGAATAGAAGAAATTATTTCTCAGGATTGAGTGTCTTTGGAACTCTAATCCCCAGAGAGCAGTGGAGTCAGGGCCAATAAATACTTTAAAACACTGGTGGGAGTAGCCTTTCGGCTGCAACAGTAGCTATACTTTGGGCAGAGCATTAAAGAAATTGCTTGTAACAAAGGTAATGTGATAATTGGAGTCTTCAATCTTCATATAGACTGGTCCAATCAAATGGGCAAAGGCATTCTGGGAGATGAGTTTTTGGAATGCTTTTGTGACAGCTTCAACAATAACTTAATTTATGTAGTGCCTTTAACATAATGAAACATTCCAAGGCGCTTCACAGCATTATAAAACAACATGTGACAGCCACAAGGACCAAAAGCTTGGTCAAAGATGTGAATTTTAAGGAGTGTCTTAAAAAAGGAAAACGAGGTAGAGAGACAGATGTATGGAGGTATTCCCAAGCTAAGGTCTTGGTAGCTGAAGGCATGGCCACCAATTGTAGAACAATTAAAATCAGAGATGCTCCTAGAACAAAGGTTGTTAAACCAACTAGGGATAAATCTATTTTGGATCTAGTATTGTGCAATGAGGCAGGATTAATTAGTAATCTCATAGTAAAAGATCCTTGAGGAAAAGGTGATCATAATACAATTGAATTCCATTTAAGTTTGTGTTCAAATCTGAAACATAAATCTTAGATCTAAACAAAGCTAATTACATATGTATGAGGGGAGAGTTGGCTAAGGTTGACTGGGTAAATTAACCAGAAGTATGGTGGTAAGTAAATAGTGAAAACAGTTAAAGAAATTATTCAAAATGTTCAGCTAAATATGTTCCATTTTTAAAAAAAACAAACTCAGCAAGAAAGGGGTTACAGCCAAGGTTCACTAGATTGGTTCCTGGGATGAAAGGGTGCATGATGACAGGTCGAATATATTGAGCCTCTACTCACTACAGTTTAGAAGAATGAGAGGTGATCTCAGTGAAACATATAAGATTGTGAAGGGGCTTAACACCAAGAGGTTGTTTCTCCTGGCTGGGGAATCCAGAACATGGACAGACCCAGGGAAGGAATCCATCGTTTATGACTGAGGGGAGAAATTTCTGCTGTCAGGGGGTTCTGAATCTTTGGAATTCTGTTATCCTAGAAGGGTGCGGATGCACCATTATTGAATATATTTTAAGACTAATTTAGGCTTTTCATCTCTCAGAATCAAGGGGGGGATATGGGGAGTAGGTGGGAAAGTGGAGTTTGGGCAGAAGATCAGCCATAATTGTATTGAATGGTCGAGCAAGCTCAAGGGATCATATGGTCTAGTCCTCCTATTTTCTGTTTTTATTTGGTTCTTTGAGCCTGCTCCACTATTAAACAAAATCATGGTTAATCTCTATCCCAATTTCACCTTCCTGTACAATCTCCTTATCCCTTACACTATTGCCTGCTGCTAACTGGAAAGGCATCTGGAACAGTTGCATGTGCACGTCAGCCACCAACACATGCAACTGATCTGGACGCCTTTTGGGTTGGTGACAGGAGCATCAGTGTTGTGACAAATCACATTTCTTACATAATCTGGTTAGCTCATTTGATAGATGATGGGGCTTTTAATCCCTAAGTCATTTGTCTCGAGCTCCATATTGGGTGAGCGTTATTTAATTTTTTAAAATTCAAAACACTGAACAATTGGGTTGAATGGACCCTTTTCGTTGGTACAGGAATTATCAAGAGTGAACAGGGGCTTCCTGGAAGAGCCCAGCTACCAAAGAATATGCTATATTGTAGAAAATAGCAAAGGTTAATAAATAATGCAGGATTCTTCTCAAAGTCTATTTGATAGCATCTACAAAAATTCTATTGAACAATACCCTGATATATTTCTGATGAGAATTTTAATAATAATGACTGACAAATGAACAGAACATTTTGATTCGGTTTTAACATACTAATAGGTTTCAGTTTGCATTTCCAAACTTAATTGAGGCTTTCTGTCTAGTTGCAGAAGATTAAATGAGTTAAGACACCAGTTGCACTCAAAGCATCTCTCACTCGCTGCCACAGGCACTGCTTCTGTGCATGTGCAGGAAGCGTTCCCCCTAATGTTGAGGCACAAATAGAAACATAGAAAATAGGAGCAGGAGTAGGCCATTTGGCCCTTCGAGACTGCTTCGCCATTCATCATGATCATGGCTGATCATCCAACTCGCTAGCCTGCTCCTGCTTTCTCCCCATATCCTTTGATCCCTTTCGCCCCAAGAGCTATATCTAACTCCTTCTTGAAAACATACAATGTTTTGGCCTCACTACTTTCTGTGGTAGCGAATTCTACAGGCTGACCACTCTCTGGGTGAAGAAATTTCTCCTCACCACACTATAAGTAAACACAGCCTATCCTTTCATTCTCTGCGTACCCAAAATAATCTGTCAACCATTGTTCTAAATATACTCAACATCTGAGCATCACAGCTCTGGGGGGGTAGAGAATTCCAAATATTCACAAACCTTTGAGAAGAAATTTCTTATCTCAGTCTAAATGGCCAACCCCTTATTCTGAGACTGTGACCCTGTGTTCTAGACTCCCCAGCCAGGGGAAACATTGATCTACACGTTAAGCCCCTTAACAATTCTTTGTTTTGATTAGATCACCCCTCTTCTAAGCTCCAGGAAATATCGGCCTATTCTACTCAATCTCTCTTCAGAGGACAATTCCCTTGTCCTGGGGATCAGTCTGGTGAAATAAAAACACAAAATGCTGGAAATACTCAGCAAGTCAGGCAGCATCTGTGGTGAGAAAGAGTTAACCTTTCAGATCGATTACCGAAAACAACACCTTAGCGAGGTCAGTAACTGGAGGTCATAGATTTCATATAATTGGTAGAGGATTGGAAAGAATCTCAGAATTGTTATGGTGCAGAAGGAGGCCATTTGGCCCATCATGTCTGCACTGAATCTTTGAATGAGCAACTCACCCAGTGCCATTCCCCCGCCTTCTCCCTGTAACCCTTGAATTGAACCTGCCTCCTCATTCTCAGACAGTACATTCCAAACCCTAAGCATTTGCGGCATAACATAAATAGAACTTTCCCTTAAGTCTATGCTGGCTTTCCTTAATTAGCCTGCATTTGTGCAGGTGACCATTAATTTTTCCCGAATTATTATTTCTGGATGTTTCCCCACTACCAATGTTAAACTGACTGGCTTGTAGATGCTGGGCTTATTTTCACACCCTTGTTCAAAAAAGGGTGTAAAGTTTGTAATTCTCCAGTTCTCCCGGGATCATCCCTGAACCTGAGGAAACCTCAAAAAATTATTGTTAGTGCCTCTGGCCCCCGCCTTCTCCCTGTAACCCTTGAATTGAACCTGCCTCCTCATTCTCAGACAGTACATTCCAAACCCTAAGCATTTGCGGCATAATATAAATAGAACTTTCCCTTAAGTCTATGCTGGCTTTCCTTAATTAGCCTGCATTTGTGCATGTGACCATTAATTTTTCCCGAATTATTATTTCTGGATGTTTCCCCACTACCAATGTTAAACTGACTGGCTTGTAGATGCTGGGCTTATTTTCACACCCTTGTTCAAAAAAGGGTGTAAAGTTTGTAATTCTCCAGTTCTCCCGGGATCATCCCTGAACCTGAGGAAACCTCAAAAAATTATTGTTAGTGCCTCTGCAATTTCCCTCCACTCATTTCCCTCCATATCCTTGGATGCACCTTATCCGGTCCCGATGCCTTAAGTACAGATAACCTATCCAATGGATGCTTATCCATTTTAAACCCATCTAGTGTCTAAGTTACCTCATCTTTCACCATGGCCTGGGTAGCAGCATCTTCCTTGGTAAAAACAGATGTAAAGTATTAATTTAATACCTCAGCTATGCCCTCTGCGCCCCCCCCCCCTGTGTAAATCCCCTTTTTGGTCCCTGATTGACCCTACTCTGCCACCTTTTTAACTATTTATATGCCTACAGAGACTTTGAGATTCCTTTTTATATTAGCTGCCAGTCTCTCTTCATACTCCCTCTTTGCTTCTCTTATTCCCTCCTTCACTTCCCCTCTGAGCTTGGTATTCAGCTTGGTTTTAAATTGTATTTTCTACCTGATACCTGTCATAAGCACACATTTTCTTCTTTAACTTAATTTCTATCTCCTTTGTCATCCAGGGACCTCTGGATTTGTTTGCCCTACCTTTCCCTTTCGAAGGAATATACCTTTACTGTGCCCGAATTACCACCTCTTTGAAGGCAGCCCATTGTTCAGCTATCGTTTTTCCTGCCAACCTTTAACTCCAAGTTATTTAGCCCAGATCTGTTCTGAAGTTGGGTTTCCCCCAGTTAATTTTTCTTGCTCTCGTCTGTTCTTTGTCCTTTTCCATCGTCAACCTAAAACGTATGATACAATGATCACTGTCCCCTAAATGTTCGACTGACACTTGATCTACTTGGGCCATATCATTCCCCAGAATCAGGTCTAGCTGTGCCTCCTTCCTCGTTAAACTGCAAACATACTGAAGAAAATTGTCCTGTACGCACTCTAGGAACTTTTGCCCCCCCCACCCCCCCCCCCCTCTGCCCTTTACACTACTATCCCAGCCTATATTTGAATAATTAAAGACCCCCATTATACACTAATTTTTGTACCTCTCTGTAATTACTCTGCAAATTTGTCCCTCTATTTCCTTTCCACTAGTTGATGGTCTGTAGACTACAAGCAATGTAATTGCACTTTTTTTGCTCCTGAGCTTGAGCCAAATAGATTCTGTCCTTGATCCCTTTGGGACAAAATCTTTCTCCAGCACTGCAATGTTCTCCTTAATCAATACCACCTCTCCTCCCCCTTTTCTTTCCTATCTTTCCTGAACACTTTGTATCCAGGGATATTTAATACCAATTATTGTTTGAGCCAAACCTCCAGCTGTTTCTCCAACAAGGAAGAGTTAGAAATCATTTCACCCAGAGGATGGTGGAACCCAGTGCCTGACACTAATGGAAGTTGATGTTGTCAGTTCTATTGAGTGGCATTTGCCCAGCAATAACCTCAGCAATAACCTCATGTACTGCTAGGCTCTTAACCAAATCTAGCTCATTAGTAAATTAGTTCTGTTGAAGGGTCGTGAGGACTCGAAACGTCGACTCTTTTCTTCTCCACCAATGCTGCCAGACCTGCTGAGTTTTTCCAGGTAATTCTGTTTTTTTGTTAATAAAGCCCTTGTTGGTTCTAGGACATATCAGTGCAGAAAACACCAGGACACATTCAAGAAATTTGCTACTTTCTGATGTGCTAGCCTACTTGTCCAAATGTATTTGAAAATTAAAATTCCCCATTAAAACCCTTCCTTCCGTCTTTGGGTACACACTTGTATAAACTATGCATTTATGCAATCTATTATGCTCAAATCCTTTAAAAAGTACCTGGATGAGCACTTGGCACATCATAACATTCAAGGCTAATGGCCAAATGCTGGTAAATAGGATTAGGTAGGTAGATCAGGTGTTTCTCATGTGTCGGTGCAGACTCGATGGGCCGAAGGGCCTCTTCTGCACTGAGAGATTCTGTGATTACTTCACAGTTTATACCAAGAACTGATACACAACTTGCATCACAGACTTAAATCCTTTTCTATTTGTTAATTCCAGCCATGAAGTCTCTACTGCTTGTTTACTTCTCATTATACCCTCTCTTAGTAATGAAATAATTTTATCCTTAATTGCTAATGTTACTCCACCCCTTTTACTATTTTCCTATCCTCCCTGTAGGCTTGGTAACCTGTTATATTTAGTTCCCAGTCGTGACCATCGTGCAGCCATGCCTCAGTAATGGCCGCCATGTCATAGCTTCCAAGTTGAATTTCACCTGCAACCCCTTCACTTTGTTCCTTCTATTCTGTGCATATATTACCCAATTTGAACATATCATTGATTGTGAACGAGCTATGAATCGTGGACAGTTCAGTATGTGTAAACAAGTTATGTGAGGGGGCAAATTTATGGATTGGCATGTCCAGAACTCCAATCACATCCCAGAGGAAAGTACAGGCTCAGGAAGGGAGGGGTGTGATTCTGAAGGAGCTGGGTAGCAGGAGCTTAGGAGAAATTGTGAAGGAGATCCCACAGACACTATCTAACAGGATGTACTCACTACCTCGGAGGTCAAGAAGAAAGACTGGAGGGAGGAGAGCCAAAATGCAGATCCAGGCACCGTGGCTTAGAAGGTTGTCAAAAGTAGGAAGAACATCATAAAATGTGAGCATGATGGGGATTCTATTAGTAGGGGGATAGATAGTGTCTCTGGCAGCCACAATCAAAAATCCCGAAAGATGTTTTGACCACAATGCCACAGTAAAGATATATCTCAAGGTGGCGGAGAGGGAATTTAGAAAGGGAGTTGGGAAATCCTGTTTTTGTGGTCCATAGGTACAGGGAGGAGATCCCGCTGATGGAGCATCAGACATTACGAGATAAATTTAAAAAAACAAGACCACTGATAATCTTTTGTTCTATTGGCTAGTCTTAGTCTCTTCCCCATATCCCTGCAGTTTTTCCTTCCAAGTATTTATCCAATCCTCTTTTTGAGGTTGAATCTGTGTCCACCACCGTACCATGAAGTACATTCCAAATCCTAATCTTGTGTAAAAAGATTTTTCCTCATGTTCCCCTTTGGTTCTTTTGCCACTCTTTAAATTTGTGGCCCCTCATTAACAACCCGTCAACTATCGGAAATAGTTTCTCAATATTTGTTCCATCTAACTTCACAATTTTAAGCATCTCAATCATATTTCTGCTCTGCTGTAAGGAGAACAACTGCAACTTCTCTAGTTTTATCCACATTATCATGATCTCTCATCCCTGGATTCTGGTAAATCTCTTCTGTATCCATTCCAAAGTCTTCACATCTTCCTAAAGCGTGATGCCCAGAATTAGACGCAGTACTCGTGTTTTATATGGTTTAGCATAACTTCCTGGCTTTTGTACTCTATATCTGTATTCATAAAACCCAGGATCCCATATGCTTTATTAGCTGCTTTATTATCCTGTGCTACTACCTTTAAAGATTTGTACACAAAACACCTCCAGATCTCTGCTCCTGCACCCCCTTTAATATTGTACCATTTTAGCATGTATGATCTCTCTTCATTCTTCCTACCAAAATGTATTCCCCCCTCACTTTATTGTATTGTATTTTATAATGCTTGGTAGTTAACAGTCAGTCACCATCACTGGTGCATTCTCTATGCAACGCCACTTGCCAACCAATCAGCATTCTCTTCACATACAGTATAAATTGTTGTTTTCCCCTCACATTGATATTCTTGAGTGTCCTGATGAGTGCAAGATGAAAAATTTAGACATGTCACTTTTTTCAGCAATACTGAAGTTTTTGTACTGAACTTTATTTGCCATGTGTCCATCCATTATGCCAATTTATCTATGTCCTCTGGAGGCCTGTTGACATCTTCCTCTTTGTTTTCTATACTTCCAAGTTTCATGTGATCTGCAAAATGGTCCCCTGTTACCCCTTTTCTTTCCCCGCCAGTCCAAAATCAGCAATGTCCCTAGTACTAAACCTTGGGGAACTCACCCGTATACCTCCCTAGCATATGTTAACATTTAATAGCATATAAATGGGCTCTTTATTACATGAAACTGCAATCACATTGAAAATGCCTCTTCGTTTCCACAGTATCTTTGCCATTGGGGATGTGATAGCTGGCCCCATGCTGGCTCACAAGGCTGAAGATGAGGGGATAATCTGTGTGGAGGGAATGGCTGGAGGAGCTGTACACATTGACTATAACTGTATCCCATCTGTTGTATACACTCATCCAGAGGTTGCTTGGGTTGGCAAATCTGAAGAACAGTTGAAGGAAGAGGTAACGTTACCGCTAATTCTAAATATTACCACTTTTGACTTCAGAACAAAGCATTGAACCCTAGCTCACAGTATGTTACCAAAAATGGATATTTTAGAATCTACATTTACCCACTTCCCCAAAACCACTAAAGTGATTGCTGATTAGTTTTTGTAAAAATTGAAGTGTGTGTGAGAGTCAATGATTACTCATACAGATGCCTAAACCCCTGTGAGAGGTGTAGTTAGTAATGCACTTAGAACATGTACATGATGGTTTAAAGTAACCCTTGTCCTTGCATTATCTCTTCCTTTAGGGAAATTGGTTAAGAAAGAGGGAATTTGCATTTATATAGCACCTTTCATGACCTTAGGATGTCCCAAAATGCTTTATGGCAATTTGCAGCACAGAATTAGCCCGTTTGGCCCATCAAGTCCATGCCAACTCTCCACAGAGCAATCACTTAATCCCGTAACCCTGCCAGTTTATTTCTTACAAGTGCCCATCCAATTTTGTTTTAAAATCATTGACTGTTTCCGTTTCCACCACCCTGGTGGGCCGTGAGTTCCAGGTCATTATCACTCACTGTAAAACCATTCTTCCTCACATTCCTCCTGCATCTCTTGCCCAAAACCTTAAATCTGTGTCCCCTAGTCCTTGTCCCATCAACTAATGGGAACCGTTTTTCCTTGTCTACCTTATTCAAACCTGTCATCATCTTGTCCATCTCTATCAAATCTCCCCTCAATCTCCTTTGCTCCAAGTAGAACAATCCCAGCATCTCCAAACTAACCTTGTAGCTGAGATACCTCATCCCCAGAATCATTCTAGTAAATCCACTCTACACTCTCTCAAGGACCCTTGTATCCTTTCTCTAGTATGGTGACCAGAACTGGATGCAATACTCCAAGTTGGGGCCTAACCAGAGTTTTATAGATAAAAGCAAAAAACTGCAGATGCTGGAAATCCAAAACAAAAATACCTAGAAAAACTCAGCAGGTCTGGCAGCATCTGTGGAGAGCAGCACAGTTAATGTTTCGAGTCCGCATGGCTCTTCAACAGAACTAAGGAAAAATAGAAAAGGGGTGAAGTATAAGCTGGTTTGGTGGGGGGGGTGGGACAAGAAGAGCTGGATAGAGAGCCAGTGATAGGTGGAGATAACCAAAAGATGTCACAGACAAAAGGACAAAGGTGTTGAAGGTGGTGATATTATCTAAAGCTTTGTGCTAATTAAGGGTTTTCTACCCTTAATTAGCACATTCCTTTAGATAATATCACCACCTTCAACACCTCTTTGTCCTTTTGTCTGTGACATCTTTTGGTTATCTCCACCTATCACTGGCCCTCTCTCCAGCTCTTCTTGTCCCACCACCCCCCACCCCCGCTTAAACCAGCTTATATTTCACCCCTTTTCTATCTTTCCTTAGTTCTGTTGAAGAGTCATGCAGACTCGAAACGTTAACTGTGCTCCTCTCCACAGATGCTGCCAGACCTGCTGAGTTTTTCCAGAGCTTTATAGATGTTCAGCATAACTTGCCTGCTTTTGTACTCTGTCTCTGTTTATGAAACCCAAGATCCCATGCGCTTTGCTAATCACACACTCAATATATCCTGCCACGATCGAAGATCAATGCACATGAACTCCCAAGCCCCTCTGCCCTGCACATTCTTTAGAGCTCTGCCATTAAGCCTATATTGCCTTCCCAGCCCTACAGCCAAAATGCATCACCTCACACTTTTCTGTATTAAATTCTATTTGCCGCTTGTCTCCATACCGTTAGCCTATCTGTCATGTTGCAGGCGATTTATATCATCCATTTGCCATTCCACCTAGTTTGGAATCATCGGCAAATTTTGAAATTCTTCTCTATATTCCAAGATCCAAGTCATTTATATATAACAAGAGAAGCAATGTAGCTGTAGCACTGACCTTTGGGGAACACCACTGTGTACCACCCTCCAGTCTGAAATATCTTTGAAGGCTGATCACTGTTGCAGCAGCTAATTTGTGCACAGCAAGATCCCACAAATAACAATGAAAGACCATATAATATGTTTGTGATGTTGGTTGAGCAACGATGAGCTGGACGTTGAGGAGAATTCCTCTGCTCTCCTTCAACAATGGCTGTGGGACTTTGTACATACATTCGAGGGGGCAGGTGGATTCTTTTTAATAGCTCATCCAAAGGACAGTGCCTCCCTCAGTACAGTGATGAGAGTATCAGCCTGGAATATGTCCTGAAGATGCTGGAATGCAACCCATTGAGTGCAAATGTTCACTTCCTAAAAACACAGGTCAACCTTACATTTGAAGTGTAAGTGAGCCAGTTGTGATGTGTACTTCATTCATTTTCTCCTCTCTCAGGGTATTCCATACAAAATCGGCAAGTTTCCATTTGCTGCCAACAGCAGAGCTAAGACTAACAATGATACTGACGGTCTGGTAAAGATTCTCAGCCATAAAGAAACAGACAGAATGCTTGGAGCACATATCCTTGGGTCTGTAAGTAGAAAAACCTTTGGTGTATCAAGATAGGATATAATATATGGATCCTATAGTTGATATTGCTTTCTTTATATCAAGGGCGCTGGTGAAATGATCAATGAAGCAACCCTCGCTATGGAGTATGGAGCATCATGTGAAGATGTTGCCCGAGTTTGTCATGCCCATCCAGTAAGTGATAGTGGGAAAGTATGGAGAACTGGACAGTGATTGTAATGTGCAGATCATAGAAAACCTAAATCATTCAAACTCTACAGCGCACAGCCATCATTGCCTGTTCTGGCTCTTGAAAGAGCAGTTGTGCTTAGTTCCCTATCCCGATGGTGACGGGTGGAGCTATTACATGCAGATATCCCAAATTTATTGCCATTGTGCTTATAACAGATTGTGCTTGATATGCCTTCTCGATCCTAACCTTTAAATTCGGGCTCCTGGTATTCACATGCTTCATCATAATCACTTTGTCCCAATGAGTCTCCTCAATCTCCTTCGTAACATGTCTGTCTGTTGAAGAAAAGATCCAAATTTGTTCACCACTTCTCATCACTAAAGATTCCAGATCAGGGAACCATCTTCATTACAAGATCTTGAAAACATTTTCAAACACCATAATGTCCTTCCAAAGATTTATTTACACAGGTCAGAGTAAACTGCACATAGCATTCAGCGTGGATGCTTGAGCATTGGTGGGGCACTGATAACTCTCTGGATTAGTACTGCATCCCTAAATTGTTTTCACTGTTTCATTTAATATACATCCACTTTTAAACAAATTATTTTGCACTTTCTAAACAACTGAAACTACTAACTCCCAAGGTTCCATTCCACTGCTCCCTCCATTATTTCCATGATAATCTGCCAGTGTTAAATTTGAGAAATTCAGAATAGAGAAGCTTGGAAATTGAGAGCAAAGTCCTGATTTTGGTCACGAAAGCAAACAGTGTATAAAGGTTATTCTAACTGCAGACCTTTGCCAGGACTGTGAAGCTAGCTATTAAACTGGTCGATCTGACTCATTGTCTTCCTTTCTCTTACAGACTGTTTCAGAAGCTTTCAGAGAAGCAAACATAGCAGCGTCATTTGGCAAAGCCATTAACTTCTAAAAGATTTGTGATTTGTACATAAACTGTAACTGGGTGTTTGAACTATTGGTAACTTGACATTGTGATGAAGAATGAAGTTAACTGCCTTTAAGCAAAAGTGTAATAAACAATTTGTTCGTCTAATGATGGCACATCACTTGTATTTTAACAGTAATAAAACTGAGGGAATGATGTACAGATTTCTTTGAATTACTGCTAATGTTTCAATAATCCAGAAGTGACTTTTACTCTGTTCAAATTCACCAGTCACAGTGAGAGGGACCGAGACGGAGTGAGGATTGGGAGTGGGGCAGGGGGAAATGGGAGAGGAGGATGGGATGGATGGGGCAGGGGGAATGGGAGAGAAGGGATGGATGGGGTGGGGAAATGGGAGAGGAGGAAGGGATGGATGGGGCAGGGGGAATGGGAGAGGAGGGATGGATGGATGGCACAGGGGGAATGGGAGAGGATGGATGGATGGGGCAGGGGGAATGGGAGGAGGGATGGCTGAGGCAGGGGAGGAATGTAGGATGGGGCAGGGGAGGAATGTAGGATGGGGCAGGGGAGGAATGTAGGATGGGGCAGGGGAGGAATGCAGGAGAGGGGATGGGGCAGGGGAGGGGGTGGGGTGGGGCAAAGGGGGAGGGAGAATGGGGAAGATGGGTGAAGGGAATAGGGGTTGAGGGAGGGGCAAGAGGAAGTGGGAATCTGTTGAGAGTGCAGGGGGTGGGGCAGGAAGTGGAGAAGGGGGATGGGTGCACTGTTGGAATTGGGACCAAGGTTGTAGGAAGAACCAGAATTGGGACCCTAGGAAGGTGAGAGTTGTTTGATTCTCCTGCTGACACACTCTGCCAGGCCTCCCACATTTAGCTTGTATTTGGTGAGTTAGTTTGGGACCTGCTGCAGAAAGAGCTTTTTTATTCATTCATGGGTTGTGGGCTTCGCTGGCTAGGCCAGCATTTATTGCCCGTCCCTCGTTTCACCTGAGAAGGTGGTGGTGAGCTGCCTTCTTGAACCGCTGCGGTCCATGTCGTGTAGGTACACCCACAGTGTTAGGGAGGGAGTCCCAGGATTTTGACCCAGCGACAGTGACAGAACGGTGATATATTTCCAATTCAGGGTGGTGAGTGACTTGGAGGGGAACTTCCAAGTGGTGGTGTTTCCATCTATCTGCTGCCCTTGTCCTAGGTGGTGGTGGTCGTGGGTTTGGAAGGTGTTGTCTAAGGAACCTTGGTGAATTCCTGCAGTCCATCTTGTAGATGGTACACACTGCTGCTACTGTGCATCAGTGGTAGAGGGAGTGAACGTTTGTGGATGTGATGCCAATCAAGCGGGCTGCTTTGTTCTGGATGGTGGTCCAGCTTCAGTGTTGTAGGAGCTGCACTCATCCAGGCAAGTGGGGAGTATTCCATCACACTCCTGACTTGTGCCTTGTAGGTGGTGGGAGTCAGGAGGTGAGTTACTTGTCGCATGATTCCTAGCCTCTGACCTGCTCTTGTAGCCACAGTATTTATACGGCTAGTCCAGTTCAGTTTCTGGTTAATGTTAACCCCCAGGATGTTGATAGTGGGGGATTCAGTGATGGTAATGCCATTGAATATCAAGGGGTGATGGTTAGATTCTCTCTTGTTGGAGATGCTCATTGCCTGACACTTCTGAGGTGCGAATGTTACTTGCCACTTATCAGCCCAAGCCTGGATATTGTCCAGGTCTTGTTACATTTGGACATAGACTGCTTCAGTATCTGAGGAGTTGTGAATGGTGCTGAACATTGTGCAATCATCAGCGAACATCCCCACTTCTGACCTTATGATGGTCATTGTCCTGATTTTTAGAACTGCAGTTTGTAGAAAACTACTGGATGAGCATGTTGAAGTGCCCTGGATGGCTTTTAAGATGCAAACCCTCAGCTGTGAGAAGGTAAGAGACTTCCTTGCAAACACACTGCCCTGGGGGAGTGCAGTGGCTGACATCACAACATTTGGTTGCAACACCACTTGGAACTTAACTACAGAAATATTTACATGCTTACCTTGCTTTAAAAAACAGCAAATAGGGTCAAAGGGGGAAAGATGGTAAAAAGGCAAAATTAATGGCTCTTTACTTAAATGTATGTAGTATTCGGAACAAAATAAATGAATTAACGGCACAAATAGAGGTTAATGACTATGATCTTAAAGCCATTAAGGAGACTTGGTTACAAGGAGATCAAAGCTGGGAACTAAATATTTAAGGGTATGTGACTCTCCAAAAGGACAGGCAGGAAGGAAAGGGTGGTGGGGTAACTTTGTTAGTATGAGATAGAATAAGTACGATAGCAAGAAATGATCTTGGATCGGAATATGTAGAATCCATATGGGTGGAGGTAAGAAACAACAAGGGGAAGAAAACACTGGGAGGAGTAGTCGATAGGCCTACTAATAGTTGCTATACTGTAGGACAGAATAAATCAGGAGATAATGAACGCATGTAAAAAAAAGGCAGTACATTAATCATGGATGACTTTAATCCTCATGTAGATTGGGAAAATCAAATTGGCAGCAAGAATTGGCAGAAGCACGAGCAAGAATTCAGTGTATTCGGGACAGTTTCCTAGAACAATATGTTGAGGATCCAACCAGGGATCAGGCTACTTTGGATCTGGTAATGTGTAATGAGGCAGGTTTAATAGATGATCTCAGAGTAAAAGATCCCCTAGGAATCAATGACCACAACATGGTAGAATTTAGCATTCAGTTTGAGAGTGAGAAACGTGGGTTGGAAAAAACTGCTAAACTTAAATAAGGGTAAATTACAAAGGAATGAGAGCAGAATTAGCTAGAGTGGACTTGGAAAGGAGTTTAGCAGAAAAGATGGTTGATGAACAATGGCAGACATTTAAGAAAATAGTTCATGACTCACAACAAAGATATATCCCAGTGAGAAAGGATTCTAGGAAGGGGATAAACCAACCATGGTTAACCAAGGAAGTTAAGGATAGTGTCAAATTGAAAGAAAAAACATACAATGTGGCAAAGATTAGTGGTAAGTCAGGATTGGGAAAGTTTTAAAAACCAACAAAAGATCACCAAAACATAATGAGGGAGAAAATAAACTTTGGGGGTAAACTAGCAAATAATATAAAAATGGACAGTAAGAGCTTCTTTAAAAAGGAAAAGGGAGGCCAAAGTGAACATAGGCCCCTTAGAGAATGAAGTTGTAGAAATAATGATGGGGAACCAGGAAATGACAGGAGTTGAATAAATACTTTTTTGTCAGTCTTCATGGTGGATCACACTAACAGCATTCCAAAAATACTAAATCAAGAGGCAAAAGGGGAGAGGAAATAAATACAATAACTATCACTAGAGAAAAAGTACTAGGGAAACTAATGGGGCTAAAGGTCAATAAGTCCCCTGGATCTGATGGGTTGTATCCTAGGATATTAAAGGAAGTAGCTATAGAGATAGTGGATTCACTGGTAGTAATCTTCCAAGAATCCTTCAATTCTGGAAAGGTCTCAGAGGATTGGAAAACTGCCAATGTAACACCCTTATTCAAAAAGGGAGGGAGACAAAAAAAAACAGGTAAGTGTAGGCCAGTTACCTTAACATCTATCATTGGGAAAATGTTAGAGCATTATAAAGGATGTAATAGAGCATTTAGAAATACATAATATAATCAAGCAGAGTCAGCATAGCTTCATAAAGGGAAAATCATGCCTGACAAATTTATTAGAATTCTTTGCAGTAACAAGCAGGATAGATAAGGGGAAAACAGATGTAATATATTTGGATT
The DNA here is from genome assembly GCF_964194155.1 of Cetorhinus maximus. NCBI lineage: Eukaryota > Metazoa > Chordata > Chondrichthyes > Lamniformes > Cetorhinidae > Cetorhinus > Cetorhinus maximus. The sequence goes on from NW_027597645.1 coordinate 68,354, forward strand.
TCCAAAAGGTGTTCGATAAGGTACTGCACATAAGGCTACTTAAGATAAGAGCCCATGGTGTTGGGAGTAGTATATTAGCTTGGATAAAGGATTGGCTAACTAATAGAAGACAGAGAGTTGGGATAAGGGGGGCATTTTCAGGATGGCAACCTTTAACTAGTGGAGGGCTACATGGATTAGTGCTGGGGCCTCAATTATTTACACTATATATTAATGACTTGGATGAGGGAAGTGAATGTACCATCGCAAAGTTTGCGGATGACAAATAGGTGGGAAGACAAGTGATGAGGATGTCACAAAGAGTCTACACAGGGATATAGACAGGTTAAGCGAGTGGGCAAAAATTTGGCAGAAGGAACATGATGTGGGAAAATGTGAGGTTATGCACTTTGGCAGGAAGAATAGAGGAGCTGAATATTATTTAAATGGAGAAAGGCTGCAGTACAGAGAGATTTGGAGGTCCTCTTGCATGAGTCCCAAAAAGCTAGTATACGAGTTCAACAGGTAATAGAGAAGGCAAATGGAATGTTGGCCTTTATTTCAAAGGGAATGGAGTATAAAAATAGGGAAGTCTTATTAAAACTATACAAGGCACTAGTTTGACCATACCTAAAATACTGTGAACAGTTTTGGTCCCCTTAACTAAGGAAATAAATACTAGCATTGGAGTCAGCCCAGAGAAGGTTCATTAAGTTGATCCCAGGTATGGAGGGATTTTCTTATGAGGAGAGGTTGAGTATGATGAGCCTGTACACAGTATGATGGGGGGTATCCTCAATGTGAAGGTGGAAACATAAAAGATTCTTAGGGGGCTTGACAGGGTAGATGCTGAGAGGTTATTTCCCCTTCTGGGAGACTCTAGGACCAGAGGACATAATCTCAGAGTAAGGGATCACCCATTTAAAACAGAGATGAGGAGGAATTTCTTCTCTCAGAGGGTAGTGTATTTTTACCGCAGAGGGCTGTAAAGGCTGGGTCATTAAGTATATTCAAGACAGATTTTTATTCATTAAGGGTTATGGGAAAAGACAGGAAAGTGGAGTTGAGGATTATCAGATCAGCCGTGATCTCATTGAATGGCAGAGCAGACTCGATGGGCCAAGTGGTCTACTTCTGCTCTTGGCAGGTGATGAGGGAACCAACAAGAGGGAAAAACATACTTAACCTCATTCTCACCAACCTCCCTGCCGCAGATTTTTCTGTCCATGACAGTATCGGTAGCAGTGACCATCACACAGCCATTGTGGAGACGAAGTCCTGCATTCACATTGAGGATACCCTCCATCGTATTGTGTGGCACTACCACCGTGCTAAATGGAATAGATTTCAAACAGATCTAGCAACTCGAGACTGGGCATCCATGAGGTACTGTGGGCCATCAGCAGCAGCAGCAGAATTGTACCCAGACGCAATCTGTAACCTCATGGCCCGGCATATCCCCCACTCTAGCATTACCACCAGGCCAGGGGATCAACCCTGGTTCAATGAAGAGTGCAAGAGGGCATGGAAAAAAAAAGAAAAGAAACGAAAAGTACAGCACAGGAACAGGCCCTTCAGCCCTCCAGGCCTGCGCCGATCATATTGCCCGTCAACTAAAACATTTTGCACTTCCGGGGTCCGTATCCCTATATTCCCATCCTATTCATGTATTTGTCAAGCTGCCTCTTAAACACCACTATCGTACCTGCTTCCACCACTTCCTCTGGCAGCGAATTCCAGACACTCACTACCCTCCGCGTAAAAAACTTGCCCCGCACATCACCTCTAAAGTTTTCTCCTCTCACCTTAAATCTATGTCCCCTAGTAATTGATTCTTCCACCCTGGGAAAAAGCTTCTGACTATCTACTCTGTCCATGCCACTCATAATTTTGTAAACTTCTATCAAGTTGCCCCTCAATATCCGTCGCTCTAGTGAGAACAATCCGAGTTTCTCCAACCTCTCCTCATAGCTAATAACCACCAGACCAGGCAGTCTCCTGGTAAACCTCCTCTGCACCCTCTCCAATGCCTCCATATCCTTCTGGTAATGTGGTGACCAGAATTGCACGCAATATTCCAAGTGTGGCCTAACCAAGGTTCTATACAGCTGCAGCATGACTTCCCAGCTTTTATACTCAATATAATGAAGGCAAGCATGCCATATGCCTTCCTGACTACCTTATCCACCTGCGTTGCCACTTTCAGTGACCTGTAGACCTGTACACCCAGATCCCTCTGCCCGTCGATGCACTTAAGGGTTCTGCAATTTACTGTGTAATTCCTGCCTGTATTAGGCCTTCCAAAATGCATTACCTCGCATTTGTCCGGATTAAACTCCATCTGCCATTTCTCCGCCCAAGTCTCCCACTGTTCTATATCCCGTTGTACCCTTTGACAATCCTCTTCACTGTCTGCAACTCCTCCAACCTTAGTGTCATCTGCAAACTTGCTAATTAGCCCAGTTACATTTTCCTCCAAATCATTTATGTATACTACAAACAGCACAGGTCCCAGCACTGATCCCTGGGGAACTCCACTCGTCACAGCTCTCCATCAGAAAAGCACCTTTCCACTACTATCCTCTGCCTCCTATGACCAAGCCAATTCTGTATCCATCTTGCCAGCTCACCTCTGATCCCGTGCAACTTTACCTTCTGTACCAGTCTGCCATGAGGGACCTTGTCAAAGGCCTCACTGAAACCCATGTAGATAACATCCACTGGCCTTCCATCGTCGATCACCTTTGTCACTTCCTCGAAAAACTCGATCAAGTTAGTGAGACACGACCTCCCCTTCACAAAACCATGCTGACTCTCACTAATACGCCTATTTGCTTCCAAATGGTAGTAAATCCTGTCACGAAGAATCTTCTCCAATAATTTCCCTACCACTGACGTAAGGCTCACCGGCCTGTAATTTCCTGGATTATCCCTGCTACCCTTCTTAAACAATGGAACAACATTGGCCATTCTCCAGTCCTCTGGGACCTCACCCGTAGCCAGTGAGGATACAAAGATTTCTGTCAAGGCCCCAGCAATCTCCTCCCTTGCCTCCCTCAGTACTCTGGGGTAGATCCCATCTGGCCCTGGGGACTTATCCACCTTAATATTCTTCAAGACGCCTAACACCTCTTTTTTGATCTCAACATGATCCAGGCTATCTACACACTCTTCCCTAGACAAATCCAGTCCTGGTTTCCCTGCTTCAGTCCTAGTTTTGCTGCTCCAGTCCGGGTCTCGTTGCTACAGTCCGAGGTTCCCTGATCCAGGCCGGGTTGAATTGCTCCAGTCCGGGGATTGCTGCTCGGGCCCAGGTG